>NC_085991.1:23487208-23792833 GCF_030014385.1 Trichomycterus rosablanca | reverse complement strand
ACGGAAGAAACTCTGTGTTTTTATTATTATTTGCGTTTTCCATCCTGTCCCAACTTTTTCTGGTTTGGGGTTGTAAGTTCCACACTCTCTCCACTTTCTAGGAACACTGTTAAGACTGGCTTGTAACTGAGCATCATATTATACGAGATAATGTGCTCACCACAACTCATTCGGAATATGAGGGCAACTCCCTTGTGCCAGATTCCTGAGGTTTCATAAGATACAGCACCAGACCAGCAGTGTTATAAAGGCTGTAGTCGGTGTTGTTAACAGCTGAGGGATGACCTAAAGAGAATTGTGTTTCAGTAACCATGCAAAGCCATGTTTGCAGGAAAAAAGTTTGTGAACCTTAGGGAATGACCCTTGTGAATAACCATAAAAACAGAGAAACACTATGTCAAAACTATAACATACAGATTGTTGTACCATTGTAGCTCATTTACAGTTCAGGCTGTTTGAGTTATTGTTCTACATTTACATTTTCAGCATTTAGCAGACGCTCTTATCCAGAGTAACTTACAGAAGTGCTTCCATAGTAAAAATGACCTTAAGTAGACAGCAGTCCAGTGATACAAATCTGCTGAAACCCTGTTAGAAATGCATTAAATCCTGTTTAGCAGGTTTATCTGACACAAAAACATTGGGAAACTTTCTAAATTAACCTACAGTCAAACAATAACATACAAATGCCATAATAGTTGATTTTAGGTATTAAAAGTATTTTTAGGTATTATTCAGCTTATTAGGATATGACATGTGCTGTCATAAAATACTGGTAACATAAACATGTTCAGCATAAAACCTGACATCAACTATTATGACCACTTATGACAGCATAGGTTAGAGCATAATAGCTTTATAATGTTCTATCAATTTTATTGTGGCAGATTCAAGTAAAAATATAAACGTATGCATAAACCTTTCAGTAAAAAGCCTTATGTTAAGCATATCCTTAAAAACTTAGATAAGGTAAGTGAACATTATCCATGTTGTGACTATGACTTGTACATGCTGAATGTGTAAACTAGCATTGGTTGTGTGTCAGTTGCATGTTATTAACACTAAAGCATTTTAAACTAAGTGTTTTTATAAACACTATTTTAGTTGTATTATAGACTGTATGTTCGTGCATATTCCCAGATCCATGAGAGCGAAGAGTACCATAAGCGTCTGAACGAGGATAACCTAATGCATACCCCAGAGTTTGTGATCAAGCCGCGCTCACACACTGTGTGGGAAAAACAGTGTGTGCGGCTGCACTGCACCGTTACAGGATGGCCTGAGCCACGAATTGTGTGGTAAGTACACAATACTTTAAAAGCAGTGCACATTTAATGCCCAAACTTTAATCCAATACTTGTATTTATTACATTAATGCACATAATTAGTAGCTTGTACTAACTGTAATCTTTTAAGATGACATTGTAGCCCCTTACAAACAGGACTTTAAACCTGCATAACTGCTGTCCTATTGTGTTTTTTCAGCAATCCTGTCATTACATTCATTGTAAATTGAACAATGCGTAGCTACATATCTGCATTTAACTGGATCCCAAATCGTGTAGTATTAAATAATAAAAACATTGATGGACTGATGTTAATTATAGTTATAGTTTGATTTACTTACTTTCACAATCATCATATTAGTCACTCTATTAGTTCAGTCTCTCTTAGAACATGACAGCAATTGTATGGTATACTTTTTCTATGGTGTTTGTACACAGCCACCATATCTTTTTGAACTGCAGCTAATGCAGCATTATTGAGCAGATCAGTGCATGCAATGCTCCCTTTATATACAAGGACCTTCAAAAAGTTTCAGCAATTTTATATTTTAATTGGAAACAGTGAGGGTGGGAGCAATAGTAATAGCAATAGCAAGCTGTAGCCTAGTGGTTAAGGTACTGGACTAGTAATCAGAAGGTTGCTGGTTCAAGCCCCACTACTGCCAGGTTGCAGCTGTTGGGTCCTTGAGCAAGGCCTTTAACCCTCAGTTGCTCAGACTGTATACTGTAACTGCAATGTAAGTCGCTTTGGATAAAGGCGTCTGCTAAATGCCGAAAATGTAAATGTAATTGGTCGTGTCTGAGAGACTGAGAGAGAGCTTATAGTTTGGATTTAGCACCATCTGATTTCCACCTTTTTGAACCGCTCAAAGAAGCTATAAGGGGAAGAAGATTTTCATGTGATGATGATGTGAAAGCAGCGGTGCATCAGTGGCTACAAGCTCAACCAAAAACATTTTTGCTGATGGCATTAAAAAGTTGGTACGATGCTAGAAAAATGCATGACTGTATAGAAAAGTAATGTTTTTGAAATTCTTAATAGATTTAAAAAGTGCGGAAAGTTTTTAAAGAACTCCTATATATGAGCCAAGATTACAAACTATGTTTAAGATTGTCAAGACACAAACGTGAATATGTTTTTGTATAGAATTATTTAAACATTAACATTAACGAAGCAGCTTTACAAAACTCTGCAAAAGTTGAAAACCCCCAAAAACCAAACCAGGGCAATGACAGCACAAAAAAACTAAATGGTCTAAAGATGGTGTACTAGCTTGTCACTACATTTAATGTGGTAATATGCAATTTTGGATATACAGTAGAACCATTATCAACAATTTTTTTTTTCTTTGTGGGAATTTAAAAGAAATTGCATTGTTTTGTCAATTTAAAACTGAATTAGCTTTTTTCCAATCAGTTCCCCTAATAAGTGTACTTTCCCACATTTTGAAATACTAATTCCTTAAAAAGTTTTTCAAATGTGTACTGTACTCCAGTATAATTCCTAATTTAAGTTATACAGAATGCATTTAAATGAGAATATACAGTATATTCTGTAATTTATAAAAGTTATTATTTTAAGTAATGTTGCTAAGTGCTGTTTTCTTCAGCTTTTTTTTTTTTTTTTTTTTTGCTTTGCTGTTTTAGCACTTCTTGGTCTTATTCATCCTGTCTTTTAAGTACTTATCTTTGTTCACGACTTCTTTATCTCCTTTCTTTTCTCTCTGTCTTGATTTTTCTTTCATGCCATCCTTGCCAACATGCAGGTATAAAAACAATGTCAGCATTGATCCCATGGCTAACCCTGGAAAGTACAAATTAGTGAGCAGCTACAATGTTCACTCTCTGGAAATCAACAGGTAATTGCACACATACACAGCAGCTTAATGACATATAGCTGTTACTTCCACTCATGTTAGCTGGAATTGTCTTGGCTTTTTATATTATGTGTATAGAACTTATTTAATGTATATAAAACATCCAACAATTAAAAAAATAACCAGCATTTGTGCTATGAATTTACTGATTTGCCAGAAAAACACAGTCACAGCATTTACTGCAATAATCTATCATGACCTTATATATTGTTTAATGGTAACAAACACTATACAATACAGTGTTTTACAATGCATCTTGGACATACACTGATCAGCCATAACAAACCACCTCCTTGTTTCTACACTGTCCATTTTATCAGCTCCACTTACCATATAGAAGCACTTTGTAGTTCTACAGTACAATTACTGACTGTAGTCCATCTGTTTCTATACATACTTTTATTAGCCTGCTTTCACCCTGTTCTTCAATGGTCAGGACTCTCCAAGGACCACCACAGAGCAGGTATTATTTGGGTGGTGGATGATTCTCAGCACTGCAGTGACAATGACATGGTGGTGGTGTGTTAGTGTGTGTTGTGCTGGTATGAGTGGATCAGACACAGCAGCGCTGCTGGAGTTTTTAAATACCGTGTCCACTCACTGTCCACTCTATTAGACACTCTTATCTAGTTGGTCCACCTTATAGATGTAAAGTCAGAGACGATCGCTCATCTATTGCTGCTGTTTGAGTTGGTCATCTTCTAGACCTTCATCAGTTGTCACAGGACGCTGCCCACGGGGCGCTGTTGGCTGGATATTTTTGGTTTGTGGACTATTCTCAGTCCAGCAGTGACAGTGAGGGGTTTAAAAACTCCATCAGCATTGCTGTGTCTTATTCACTTATACCAGCACAACACACACTAACACACCACCACCATGTCATTGTCACTGCAGTGCTGAGAATGATCCATCACCCAAATAATACCTGCTCCGTAGTGGTCCTGGGAGAGTCCTGACCATTGAAGAACAGCATGAAAGTGGGCCAACAAAGCATGCAGAGAAACAGATGGACAACAGTCAGTAATTGTAGAACTACAAAGTGCTTCTATATGGTAAGTGGAGCTGATAAACTGGACAAGGTGTGTAGAAACAAGGAGGGGGTTTTAATGTTACGACTGATAGGTGTATATTGAGTATGTAATCTGAATACTTGTATTCCATTACTGTCCAGTTCTACATATTAGTAAATTCTAACTGCCATAGTATACCAATGCATTCTAAATATTTACTGTTTCTCATAATAGACCATGGCATCCTATAAGGCAAAATAATATACTGTACACAACACGTAACTGTTGTACACTCATTTCCTGTGTCACGTAAACTTCTGTTGTTAATATTGTAACAAGAAGCTCATTCTCATAGTGCAATCTGTTTGTAACTGATACTTGATCCAGACATTTTACGGCCAGTCTCTTCATAACACATAGGTCATCTAAAATAAGCCACGCATCACTGAGATTACTATCTGCTTGGCCTTCATATCACTCACCTTTGTATTACAAGATATATTTTTAATTCTCCAACAGGAAACCAAACATTTATTAAATCATAAGGCTTACTGGCTTTCATTTACACATATCCTGTATGCATGTCACTAGATTCTGATGTAATCTAAAGCCAGAGATTATGTACTACATGATATTTTACTGCGTGTGTAAAGCAATCTGGCACTAGTGCTGATGATATCACTACCTGGGGTCTATTTCTGTCCTAGATTTCTTGGAACTCTTGAACCTTCTATGGTTCAATGAATTTCGATCAGACATAGTTTCCAGTGGATTACAGCACTTGTGTGCACATGGGTTTTCTCTAACATGTATGTAAGTTCTGTGTTACAGTGCAGTGTGTAAGTGGTCACGTCTCTCTGTTATTTTAGGTGTGACTTTGATGACACGGCGCAGTATCGTGTGTCTGCCATGAACAGCAAGGGGGAGCTTTCAGCTTTTGCATCAGTCGTTGTTAAAAGTATGTTAAAATGATCTTGTTTCCCTAAGTGCTTTAAGCTGCCTTAATATTTTATAGTTTCAGATAGCTCATTTTAAATACATCTTAAATAATCTAAAATTTTATACAGGATTATTTTAAATTAAAAGAGAAAAAGGGAAATACTTATATATTTATATAAGAAATACTAAATTATTAATTACTGTTAAAACATTGTGGCTGTCCACAAAACAAACCAAAATAAAGAAAAAAAATTACAACCCCAAATCAGAAAAAGTTGGGACAGCATGGACAATGCAAATAATAAAAAACACAGTGTTTCTTACATTTAATTGACTTTTATTTGATTGCAGACAGGATGAACCTGAGATATTTCATGTTTTATCTGCTCAACTTCATTTCATTTATTTATAAACATCCATTCCTGCATTTTAGGCCTGCAACACATTCCAAAAAAAGTTGGGACAGTAAAGCATTTACCACTTTGTAATGTTGCCATTCCTTTTCACCACACTTCAAAGACGTTTTGGCACCGAGGAGACCAAGTGACTTAGTGTTTCAGGTCTTATTTTGACTCATTCTCCCTGAAAAACACGTTGTGCGATGTGCAACAGTAGGCAGTCGTTGTTGTTGAATTTTCAACATTTCAGAATTCTCCACACATTCTCTATTGGGGACAGGTCAGGACTGCAGGCAGGCCAGTCCAGTAGCCGTACCCTCTTCTTCTACAGCCATGACTTTGTGATGTGTGCAGCATGTGGTTTTGCATTGTCTTGTTGAAAAATGCATGGACGTCCCTGGAAAAGATGACGTCTTGAAGGCAGCATATGTTACTCTAAGATCTCAATGTACTTTTCTGCATTAATGCTGCCATCACAGAAGTGTAAATGACCTTTGCCAAGTGCACTGACACAGCCCCATACCATTACAGACTCTGGCTTTTGGACTTGTTGCTGATAACAGTCTGGATGGTCCTTTCGTTGTTGGAGCACACGGTGTAAATTTTTTCCAAAAAAAGACCTGAAATGCAAATTCATCTGACCAAAATACACATTTCCACTGTGTGATGATCCATCCTAGATGCCTCCCAGCCCAGAGAAGTCGATGCCACTTCTGGACATGGTTAACATAAGGCTTCATTTTTGCACAATAAAGTTTTAAGTGGCATTTGTGCATGTAACTCTGTATTGTAGAGCTTGACAAAGGTTTGCCAAAGTAATCCCTCACCCATGTGGTTATATCAGCTATTGTTGAGTGACGGTTCTTGATGAAGTGTTGTCTGAGGGATCAGAAATCACAAGCGTTCAGCTTAAGCTTGCACCCTTGGCCTTTACACACTGAAATTCCTCCCGATTCCTTGAATCGTTTAATGATATTATGCACTGTAGAGAGAGAAATATGCAAATCCCTTCCAATCTTTCTTTGAGGTACATTGTTTTTAAACATTTCAATAATTTTCTCACACATTTGTTGACAAACTGGAGATCCTCTGATCATCTTTGCTCATTAAAAACTCAGCCTTTCCTGTATGCTGCTTTTGTACCAAATCATCATTTCATTTTTTTCACCTCATTACTAGCCCTAAATTGCACCCGTCCCAACTTTTTTTGGAATGTGTTGCAGGCCTGAAATGCAGGAATGGAGGTATATTAACAAATGAAATGAAGTTGAGCAGACAAAACATAAAATATATCAGGTTCAAACTGTCTGCAATCAAATAAAAGTCAAAGTAAATGTAAGAAACTCATTTTATTTGCATTTTCCATACTGTCCCAACTTTTTCTGATTTGGGGTTGTAAAAAATAGTAAAAAAACAAGTCATACAGGACAAGTCAGGCATCTAATCGTAGTGAAGCACAGATCTGGGGAAGCATATTTCTGAGACCACTTCAATCTATCATAAAGAAGTGGACAAAATATAAAACTATAACCACCCTGCTAGGCAGAGCCCCTCTGTCCACTTAAACTTATTAGCTATCATGACACCAGTTATCACTCTGTCACACCTGATGTGACTGAGGGCCATGTTTGCAGATGAACCAAACTGTGAATCTATGAATCTAAGGAGGGATTATGTTAGCAAAGGCATATCCTTGCTTTTAAAGAATTTGCAAACTGTTTTCATTAAAGGAACCAAAAGTGTTAAAGAAACATTGTGGTTTGATGAGACTAAAAGTCACATTAGCCATGTAAGACTTTCACCAATGTAAAATAAGTTGGTAGTAGCAACATGCTATGGGGATTTTTTAAACAACAGATTGTCAATCTAGTCTAATTGCTGAAAAAATGCAAGCGCAGTACAGAAAAATACTGGATAAAAAAAGCATGAACTGGGAAGGAGGTTTTTCTTTCAGGTCGACAGTAAACAAAGGCATTTTACCAAAGCAAGACTGGAGTGATTTAAAATAAAAAAGTTTTGCCCAGCTGGTCTGAGTCAGATCTGTGATCTTAACGCCACAGAACATCTGTGGCAAGACCTCAAAATGACTGTACACCATTGCTCCCCAATTAACCTGGCAAAACTTTGTTATTTTTTAAACACTAAACAGTAGTTTGTAAACAGTAACCAGCTAAAATTGTGTAAAATTGTTTAAGAATCATCCAAATCACCGAGGTGGCGCAGCGGGATATTCCGCTAGCACACCAGCGCCAAGATTCTGAACTCCTTGGTTTAAAACCACTGGTCAGCTGGTGAGCATAATTGGCGGTGCCTGCAGCAGACACTAATTGCCTACCATGTCTGCTAGAGCGGGATTACCGTTATGTCCTGGTTGTGAAAATCATTTTTGTTAAAACAAGTTGAGGGGGTGAATACTTTTTTTTTAATAAATGCCCAGATAAAAGCATACATTTGATAAATTAACTAATCTAGCAAAGAAATAGAGAGTAATGTTGAATCTATTATGCTGTGCATTTTTTTTTTTTACTTTGGACTGAATATATTTTGAATATTTACTACTTGTGATTTGATATATAGGATTCAAAGGTGAAGTTGATGAGTCTCTCCCAACTCCCAGACTATGTAAGTTTTACTGATCTGTTTAATGTCAGTATAAATCTGTGGGGACAGGGAACTGCCATGACCAATGATAAACAAAGGCCCAAAGCATGTGCCTTAAAGAAATATTTAAAAATAAAATATTTTTGTTTCTAGATTTGTATTGAATAGGCTTTAATACAAATAATTACTGTGCTCCCTGTACTGAGAAAACATGAATCCTTTTAAAAGGGAAAAGTTATGTTTGTCTATTTTTTACTAGGTAAAATGCTATGTATATACAGTATATGCTATGTCTCTCTAAAATACGAGTATAAGCTTCTGCATGCAATGGGCACTGATGCACCCCCAAACTATCACAAATGTGGGTTTTTTTCATTTTTGTTAGTAACAATCTGGATTTTTTTTTCATCTTTGATGTGGACTCGTCTGACCACAGAACATGTTTTCACTGTCTTTTGGTCCATCTCGGATGATTTCGGGATCAGTGAACTCAATGGTGTTTCTGCCCACAATTAATAAATTGCTTCTTCTTTGCATAATACAGCTTTAGGTTTTATTTCTTGATGCAGCGGTGGACTGTATTAACTGACAATGATTTTCCAAAGTGCACTCGAGCCCATGTGGCTATGTCCATTATGATAGCAAGACGGTTTCTCAAACAATACCACCTGAGGGCTTGATGGTAACGTGCATTTAGCAGCAGTTTCTGCCCTTTTCTCTGAGATTTTCACAGCATTCCTGGATTTTCATTATATTTATGAATCTTTGCAATCTTGCAATATTTTTTTCATATTTACAAAATACAATTAGGTAATATTTTTCAGTTGAATAAACATTTAGGCCTTTTAAGAAATTACAGATTTAAGACAAGAAAGACAAGAAAATTATTGTTTTCACCCATAATCCTTATTGTTTTTGTATATATATCCTTATGAAACTGTCCTTATTTTTATCTGTTCTTGGGATTTATTTTTTTAAATTGAGTTATTAAACAACAGATATTTTAAACATATTTACTCAGATTTATGAAATGAGCTTTGAGGAGAAATGGTAAAGTGCTACATGAGTAACAATTATTTTGTTTCCCATGTACTGGGTGCAGATAAGAAATGGTCCGGCTCGGAAGGTAACCAGGCTGAAGGTTTTTCGCGCTCTGCTCTAGTAGTACTGCATGTCCGGGTGGTCGTTTCACTTATTGATGTTTACATATAAAAAATGTGCACCATATCTGTGTAAGTGTCTGCATGAGGGTGTGCCTTTATAGAGCTGTCACTGCTGTATCAGAGGAGCACTTAAGTTTCACCAGCTTTTATTTTTAGCTTTGTGTAATCACCTGTTTTGCCTTAAATTCACAAATTTGCTTTCTCTTTTCACCATATTTAATGGCATATGTTCACTTTTTTTTGTTCTATATGGCAGTGGTACATTGTGTATATTTAGAGCTCTACATAAAATCATAGCCTGTGAGTGCTTTTTTTCTATCAATTTTTAAAGAATGCAGATATGTAATTTGCAGCATTGAATTGTCATATGTGTTACATCATTCCACATATAATCTAAAATAAGCATAATTGGCCTGCTTTTTAGTGGGATTGACGCCATTCATGTTTACCCTATCAATCAAATTGACATAAGAAAATGTTGTGCAACTTTGAGCTTCTGTATACAGTTCAGAAGCGGGCATTTAGTAACATTTAGTGCTCTTCTTCAAGCACATTGATCTGCACACTAAAATATAGTGGCTGGCCAAAATTATTTAGACACCTGACAACGAGCTTGCTGGAAAATCCATTTTAAAAACATATGGTCATAAAATAGAGTGACCTCTATGTGATCCTTTTAGTTATAACGACAGCCACTCTTTTGAGAAGGCTTCCTGCAAGACACTGAAGTATGTCTGTGGGAATTTGTCCCCATTCAGTGAAAAGAGCGTTTGTATGGCTGGGCACTGATGGTGGTCAAGAAAGCTTCAATTGATGTTCCAGTTAATTCCAAAGCTGTTTAGTGGTGCTGAGGTCAGTGCTCTGTATAGGCCACTAGAGTTTCTTTAAACCAAGCTTATCTTCATGTGTTTATGGACCTTGCTTTATGAACGTGGGCACAGTCATGCTGGAACAGAACAGGAAAGCAATTTCCCAAAGTTAGAAGCATATAATCATCTTTAAAAAATTGGTTTATTACACCTGTTAGCACTTGTTATTGCTAACATGAGTACATGAACTCAACATTTAGAATGGGTGGGTATTCTATTACTTTTTGTCCATATAGTGTATCATACAGTAAGCTTGCACTAGTTCTAAATCTCTCAGACTATGTAAAAGATGTAAGTTTTTTTTTTTTTAGAGCCACTACCTACCTGCAGGTGGGCTGGCTATTTTAAGCTTCCTCTGTATGTGTATCTTGCTACATTTACATGATTAACTAGTTAATCATGTGTATCCTGACTACTGTTTAAATGAGATTTCATGGTTACACAAGTACCATTGCCATGTTACCACAGTATTGTACACTTTCTGATCTCAGTCATCTTTGTTATCTCTATTGCTCTGTAGAACACAGTGCAGCACTGAGTACCACAAGGTGGTAGCTATTGTTAACACATTATTGATGGAATATTTATTGTGTGTGTCAGTGCCCTGCCTTGAGTATGGAGTGACTTTCGAAACCCATATTGTGGAGAAGTTTGGTGTGTCCTTCGGGTGTGAGGGAGAGACTATGAGTCTGGGCTGCTCTGTTATCATCTACCCAATGCTGCAGCGCTTCCAGCCTGAGATTGAGTGGTACAGAGATGGTGAGTGAACATACATACAAACATTACATGCATGTTTAAACTATGTTGTAAAGGGCCTCATTAAAAAAAGGTGTCCAACCAACAATCTCCTCTTCAAAACCAATCCCCTTATCCCCTTACCACCACCAGCTGTGAATTTCCCACATTTGCAATATGACAAGTGTGGGAAAATTGTTTCCGGACTTCCCAGACAAACATGGAGTGACTTATTTTTATTAACACATTGCTGATGTGTTAAGTCTTATTACATCTCAGTTAAAACCACTCAACCACTTGTTTACCACTCAAGTTTAAATCCCAAATTTTTAGTTTTGTTTGCTGTGTCTTGTTGGTGTTGACTTGATTCCCCCAAACCTTTTTTTCATCATTAAACATTATTTGTTTGTTAAGAAAATATGCAATTTATTTAAAAGTTAAATTTGAGCCGCTCAGGTGGTGCAGCGGTAAAGTACGCTAGCGCACCAGAGTTGGGATCTCGAATACATCGTATCGAATCTCAGCTCTGCCTTCTGACTGGGCAGGGCGGCAGCATGAACAACGATTGGCTGTTGTTCAGGGTTGGGGTAAGAAGTCGGATCATAGGTCCTCATAACTGGTGCAACTGTGGCCCCTGCTGGCTGACTGATGGCGCCTGCACAGGGCTGAGGCATAATGCAGATGGGGGTGTGGCCCTCCGTACACAGTGCCCATTTGTGTATGAACTCGACTCGTGCAGGTGAAAAATGCAGTCTGTACTGACTGTATGTGCCGGAGGGGGCGTACGTCAGTTGAGAGGCGTCCTCAGTCAGCATTGAAGGGTCGAATCAGTATAGAGGACACATGCAGGGTAATTTGACATGACTAGATTAGGGGTGAAAATTGGGAAAAAAGTGGGATAAAAAACAAAAAGTTAAATTTTCTTGTATGCTGTTAAAATCATTAACTGCGCAATGCTGGAACATGTGTTTGTGTGTAATTTATAGATAAGCTGCTGGTGCCATCGAAGTGGGTTCAGATGCACTGGAGTGGAAACAGAGCCACACTGACGCTCACACACCTTAACAAAGAGGACGAAGGACTGTACACACTCCGAGTCATCACAAAGTCTAGCTTTGAGTCACATTCAGCCTATGTCTTCGTCCGAGGTAGGGTCTGGCCTAATACTAATACTGTATATTACTACTACTGTATATCATATGCACCTGAGTTTGGCACCCACTGCCTCATAAAGAGTAGGCAAAAAGCTATAATATAACACTATGCACTATGTAATTAGCGTATGGTAGGTAGATTTTTGTTGGCTCACATTTTACACTAAATAGTAAACACAGATCTCTCATTGCTACTTTTGTTTTTGGAACTACACCAGAGCAGCTTCCACAGGAACAATGACTTTTTAAACACATGATAAAAGTCTAAACATGTTGCTTCTAAATTATGTTAATGATATAATTACAATTGCTTAGCATATTGACCATTTCACTGATGATAATGATCTGAAACCTATAACAGCTTTGCCAATTCTATTACGTAGAGCAAGCCACAACCACTGAATTCAGAGCAAAATGAAAAGCAGTGGTCTAAGAGCACAGCCCCAGTGGTGTTCTAAATGCAGTGTTGCTAGCCAGGAGGTCCAGGTTCCTTTTATAGACAAAGATTAGGTCTAGCAAGTTGAGTCCCTTGGGATGACTGTATTGAATCCTGAAACAAAAGCAGTGAACACATCTTTATTTATAGACGTCTATTTTGTCCATGTGTTCAGAGCCAGGTGAAGTGGACTGGGTATATGGTTGTCTGTAAACTGCCTGGAGTCAAACCTTTTCTGCAGGAGGTTACTTAAACCCCATGTGTGATCAAAGACTTGTAGTCAGTTAGCCAACCCACTTTAATTCTAAATTATATACAGCTATGTTAAAATGAATTTGCGATTTTTGCTGTTACTGCTATTTGTCACATTCATGTTTCAGATCTTCCAACTAATTTTAATATAAAACACAACATGAGTAAACTCAAAATGCAACTTTTAAATGATTCATTTCATTTATTAAAGATAAAACCTATATTACCCATGTAAAAAAGTGAGTTGCCCCCTAAAACTAACAACTGGATGTGCCTCCCTTGGACATAACAACTGTAGTCAAATGTTTACAGTAACTAGACTCAGTAACTAAGTCTTTTACATTGTTGTGGAGGAATTTTGGCCACTCTTCTTTGTAGAATGTACTTTAATTCAGCTACATTAGATGGTTTTTTAGCATGAACTGCTTGTTTCAATGAGATTCACTTTACTGTTTAATTATTTAATTACTATTCAATCTTTACACTAAAACTATACCTCATGCATCATTACAGTTACCAGTTATTCATTTTATGTAAATTACAAGAAATACTCAGTTCTAGCTTTTCTGTTTGCTTTTGTTTTGTACTGTTAATTATCTGTTGTATTATGCTACTATCTATCTATCTATCTGTCTATCTGTCTCTCTATCTATCGATTCATGTCAGGACTTCAACTCAGTCCCCCCAAAACCTTCATTCTGGGGTGGCGTTTGTGTTTTGAATCATTGTCCTGCTGCATAGCCTATCTGTGCTTAAGCTTTAGGTGACAAAATGACAGGCAGACATTCTACTTTACAATTTTCTGATAGCAGAATTCATGGTTCTGTCAATTATAACAAGTCAACCAGGTCCTGCTGAAGCAAAGAACCACATGACCACATTACACCACAAACATTCCACCTTTCACTCATCAGTCTATAGAATATTCTCCCAAAAGTCATGGGGTCATCTAGATGTTCTTTGGGGCAAATACAAAATTTTTTGCATTTTCTCCCCATTTTCTTCCCAATTTAGCACACTCAATTTTTTCTTCTGCTGCTGAGGGTTTCCTGATTGCATCCGAGGAGAGCATGTCGCTGTACACGCCTCTTCCGACACGTGCACAGCCCTCCTCTTCTCGCCCCTGAATTCTGCACAGGCATTTCTTCCACCAGTCAGGGTCCTTACACAGCGTATGAAGACCCACCCACCCACAAATAGTTAGCCCCCCGCAGATACTGTGACCAATTAGTATCTGCTGAAGGCACTGCCAATAATGCCCGCTAGATGGCACCCAGCTGACCAGTGGCAACACCGAGTTTCGAACCGAGGAGTTCAGAATCTCGGTGCTGGTGTGCTAGCGGAAAATCCTGCTGCGCCACCTGGGTGCCCCACAATGAGCTTTTGTGTTATTTTTGGTCAGCAGTTGGTTTGCCCCTTGCAACTCTCTGGATGCCATTTTTGGCCAGTGTCTTTCTTTTTGTGGAATCATGTACATTGACCTTAACACCTCAACTGTGGAAAGTGGAAGCTACAGAGGTTTAGATGTTTTTCCGATTCTATTGTGACCTCCTGGACGAATTGTTGATGTGTTCTTGATGAAATATTAGTAGACCAGCCATCCCTAGAAAGGTTCACCACTGTTTCAAGTTTTCCCCATTTGTGGATAATGTTTGCTGGAATCTTAGAGCCTTAGCAATGGCATTGTAACCCTTTCCAGACTCTAGATTTAAACCTCCTAAGAATGTAGAATAATCTGCTGCTTTCTAAGACCTTCTAGTCTGCTTCACATGCCAGACAGTTTTTTAAGTGATGTTTAGATTCAACAGGTCTGGCAGTAATCTTAGGTAAGCCTGGGTGAGGCTAGTGAAATTGAACTCACTTGTAAATTGAATTTGGTTGACTGGTTGATAGCCAAGGGGCAGTCACTTTTTCCACATAGGACCACATAGGGTTTAACAGCATTTTTACTTAAATAAATACATATTTTTAAAATGTTAAAAGATAAATCTTATCAAAATAAATCTTATCAAAATATTGGGTTTACTTGGCTTATTTTTATCTAATGTTAAAAGTAGTTTGTACTGTACTGTGTACTAAATTGTGTTTCAGAACAGTGTTTTAGATTATTTGACATGGTATTTTTGTTTTACAAGTTTGGTTAATTATAAATAGTACAAAAATAGTAAGACTGTCACAGTGTACATTTTTAAAAATTGTGAAATCCCTAATATGTACCTGTAACAAAACCAGTACAATACAGTTAAGTTTAGTCTTTGTGTATATGTGTGTTTGTGTGGGACCATTTGCAGCTGACAGTTTCAACCCCTTCACAATGGACCAAATTTAGAGCATACAGCTTTTCCACATACAAATGCCCAGACGTACACATAGAGTGACCCAGCTGCTGTGGAACAAATCATGACAAGCCTTCTGTTATGTTCAATGACCTCATGGAGGTCCAGCATACAGGATTAAATGCATTATGGGTCTGTGTGCATTGTGCTCTGTAAATTCCATAGTTTTAGTTCTTTGTAAGACTGAATGTTAGATTCCAGGAACACATTGTGGCAGAATGTAGTAGAGTATAAACACAAGGGAATGTTATCATAGGTAATATAAAAGATTTTCACAGATCATGTATTAGAATTTAAAGAGCTCCTAAATGTAAGAGCTTATATCTTTAACGCTCCTGTTAGGTCTCATGTTTCATTCTAAGTTTGTTCCTATCTGCTAAGCATAGGTAACTGGGCCTGGGTGCAGGATTAAGTAGCAATGAGAAGCCTCTGGAGTAACCTTCTATAATTCCTGGTAAATCCTACATGGAGTAAATACATGGAATTTAGCAGCACAATGTTGTGTGTACTGTATGCATACATCTTTTTACTAAACAGCTAAAACTCCTAAGCAGAATTATTGCTGTATTCATGTGTTGTTGTGTGCTTTGTGTATAACTGACTCTGTTTATACACCGATCAGCCATAACATTAAACATTAAAACCACCTCCTTGTTTCTACACACACTGTCCATTTTACTAGCTCCACTTACCATATAGGAGCAATTTGTAGTTCTACAATTACTGACTGTAGTCCATCTATTTCTCTATATACCTTTTTAGCCTGCTTTAACCCTGTTCTTCAATAGTTAGGAGCCCTACAGGACCACCACAGAGTAGGTATTATTTAGGTGGTGGATCATTCTCAGCACTGCAGTTACAATGACATGGTGGTGGTGTGTTAGTCTGTGTTGTGCTGGTATGAGTGGATCAGACACAGCAGTTTTTAAATACCGTGTCCACTCACTGTCCACTCTATTAGACACTCCTACCTAGTTGGTCCACCTTGTAGATGTAAAGTCAGAGACGATCGCTCATCTATTGCTGCTGTTTGAGTTGGTCATTTCTAGACCTTCATCAGTGGTCACAGGACGCTGCCCATGGGGCGCTGTTGGCTGCATGTTTTTGGTTGGTGGACTATTCTTGTGACAGTGAGGTGTTTAAAAACTCCAGCAGCACTGCTGTGTCTTATTCACTCATACCAGCACAACACACACTAACACACCACCACCATGTCAGTGTCACTGCAGTGCTGAGAATGACTCACCACCCAAATAATACCTGCTCTTTGGTGGTCCTGTGGGGGTCCTGACCATTGAAGAACAGCATGAAAGGGGGCCAACAAAGCATGCAGAGAAACAGATGGACTACTATATCCTACTATATAAGTAGGATATACTACATATAGGATATACTACATATAGTAGGATATACTACTATAGTAGACTACTATATAAGTGGAGCTGATAAAATGAACAGTGAGTGTAGAAACAAGGAAGTGGTTTTAATGTTATGGCTGATCGGTGTATAACTGATATAATAGTGGTATGTGTATTTATAAAACCATAACTAATTTGTTGTGTGTGTTGTAGATTCTGATGCAGAGCTTGAAGGGGCCCCAGGTGCTCCACTAGATGTGTTTTGTCAGGATGCTAATAAAGATTATGTCATTGTTACATGGAAACAGCCTGCTGTGGATGGAGGCAGCTCCATTCTGGGCTATTTCGTGGACAGGTGAGTATTATTAATGGTTAATAAAGGGTAAAGGAACTCAAAAATCTGGGTCATTAAACTGTCATTTAACGTTAAGTGGAAATTTATTAAAGCCTAAAACTTCTTTCCCCGTGCTAAAATCATAACAGTAATGCACGGTCTCGAGTGGCTTATTGCTTTTATAAAACGGCGGTCAACATAAAATATAATAAATACAACAATGTTTAATTCATAAATGTATTTATTGTGTATAAACTTACAATAAAGCATTCTTCCGCGACGCAAAATAGTTCGATTAACAGTGTTGCTAGGCAACATGAGGGCGAAAATAACATTAACTTTTTCTATTCAGTGGCGTATTAATGTGGAATGATGTGAGGTGGTCCTAGGTGTGCGTTTATCGGGGATTTTACAACGGCTTCGAACGCGGCTCAGCCAATCAGATTTTAGGACCGGAACTATCCGTTTTATAAATGAACATTTTAGTCTTTTTAGAAGTGTCCTAGTCTACTTGTTAAAACTTTAAGAGTACCCACAGTAGCCTTTAATAGATATTCACAAGTACATAGGTATACACAGACGAGGCATAACATTACAACCACTGAAAGGTGAAGTGAATAACACTGATTATCTCTTCATCACGGCACCTGTTAGTGGGTGGGATATATTAGGCAGCAAGTGAACATTTTATCCTCAAAGTTGATGTGTTAGAAGCAGGAAAAATGAAAAAGATTTGCGAGTTTGACAAGGGCCAAATTGTGATGGCTAGATGACTGGGTCAGAGCATCTCCAAAACTGCAGCTCTTGTGGGGTGTTCCCGGTCTGAAGTGGTCAGTATCTATCAAAAGTGGTCCAAGGAAGGAACAGTGGTAAACCGGCGACAGGGTCATGGGTGGCCAAGGCTCATTGATGCACGTGGGGAGCGAAGGCTGGCCCGTGTGGTCTGATCCAACAGATGAGCTACTGTAGCTCAAATTGCTAAAGACGTTAATGCTGGTTCTGATAGAAAGGTGTCAGACTCCATGCCTCGAAGAGTCAGGACTGTTTTGGCAGCAAAAGGGGGACCAACACAATATTAGGAAGGTGGTCATAATGTTATGCCTAATCGGTGTATAAAGCAGACTTAAAAATTCTTATGTTGAGACACCCAGCACACCACTGCTGTTCTGGACAGACACTCAAACTGGCAAAATTGGCCTTAGCAAGATGAAGGTCAAACGGAATTCACTGCGGCTGTGCAATTGCAACCTCTGCTGTTAATTCATAGTGTCTCTCTCCATGAGAGGTATGGGTTGTTTTCTTCAGGTTTAAATCTCAGTGGTGCTACTTAATTGTCTGTGTGTGAGGGTGGCCGAAGCCCTGCTATTTTTGCCTTGCGTCTAGTGTTTCTTGGTGGAACTGGGTTTGCTGTGACTCCGACCAGGATAAAGCAGTTGATAAAGATAAACTAATAATAATAAATAAATAAAGGCATTTTCACTAGTGCCCTCTGACATTTGACCCCCACTATTTGTAAAATGATTAATTGAACCTTTTATATTTTAAAGGTAAGCATCAATCATTTGACATTTAACTAATAAAAATGTAACTGCACATAATGCTTTTTACAATTCTACTAGTATAATTTTGTTAAAAACATGTTAGGCTGAAATGTCCTGCCATATCTGTAGTCATTTTGTAACCGTTTTATGTAGTAAAGCTCAGAACTGATATTTGTTCCTCTATTTATTTCTCACCTTCTTATTTCATCTCAAGGTGTGAAGTTGGCACCACACACTGGATTCAGTGCAATGACACTCCAGTTAAGTTTGCCCGCTTTCCTGTTACCGGCTTGGTCGAAGGCCGCAGCTATACTTTCCGTGTGCGTGCTGTGAATAAGTGTGGCATGAGTTATCCCTCTCGGGTGTCCGAACCTGTGGCAGCCATGGACCCTGCTGACCGTGCACGCAAAGGTCTGGATATACAATCTTGTTATACTATACTAATTAGAGCATATTGGTGTTTCCATTCCACAGTTTTTTTTTGTTTAATATGCATTTTAAAACCAAAATTAAAACAGGTCATTCACTATAAAAAGCCTAGGCACAAGTAAATTACCCTGATGAAAGAAGATATTTTCTTGTCTATTAAGGAATTCTTTGTGAGACAAAAAATAAAGCTTGTTACATTTCCCATTAAGGATTCATGATGTAGCCCCTTCTTTGCAATATTAACAGCCTTAATTCTTCTGGGAATGCTTTCCACAAGATTTTAGAGTGAGTATGTGAGGTGGGTATGTGAGTCAAAGAGCATTTCTGAGGTCAGACGAGAGGTTAGATGAGAAGGCCTGGCATTGACATTTCAGTAAATCCCAAAGCTCTATTCATCTCAAGTTTAGTTGGGTTGAGGTTAGGGCACAGAAAACAGGCATGGCCATTCCCATATTTTTATATAATTGGTTTATTACCTCTGTTAGCAATAGGTGTGGCTAAAACCCCTAAACTCAATATTTTAAGTGGTATCCACATACATGTTGATACCATTGCTGGCTATGCTGGAGATTTGATCATTAATTGGCCACAATCCTATAACATTTATGGTTAAAATTAATTATTTACATGTAATTGTAAAAAAGATTTTGCAAGCCGCTCAGGTGGTGCAGTTGTAAAACACGCCGGCACACCAGAGCTCGTTAGTTTGAAACTCAGCTATGCCATCCGGCTGGGTTGGCCGGCTACATGAACAATTATTGGCTTGTTGTTCATAGTGTAGGATAAGCCTCCTTATAGGGACTCCTCATAACTGGACGAATTACGATGTCTAGTGGCTGATTGATGTCATCTGTACATAATGCGAGAAATAATGCGATCAGGGTGTGGCTCTCTGTACACAAAGCTGATCCGCATATGAACTCACCTCGTGCAGGTGAGCAGATGCAGTCGGCTACTGCACACGTGTCGGAGGGGGAGTGTGACAGTCTCGCTCCCCTCAATCAGGGAGGTGGTCAGCTCCAGTAGAGAGGAAGCATAACGCAACTGGGTAAAAATTGGGAGAAAAAGGGACACACATCTATGAGCAACAAATAAACTTAAGTTTAACTTTAAGTTTATTGCAGGTTTTCTGGAAAAAAAATTGCTGGTTTACTTTTGTGGTATAGAAAGTGGTATGTGGTATAATGCCAATTAACTTAGCATGACCAGGTAACATCTTGTTAGTAATTATGATTCCAGATGCTGACTTTTCTGTGCCCATATAAATACGGCTAGAGTGTAAGTTGACTAATAGCACAGAAATATATGTATAAAACACACAGAGATGTAAAATAATTATATCACTCTAAAGTAATTTTGTGATGTTTTGTTCTGTGGTTGTAATATGGCTCAGCTGGCACTAAGCCACGTTAAAAGTTGCATCCTTCTGCGTTGCCATTTTGGCTGGCACACAGGGGATACAGAGGTACAGATGATTGATTGACTATTAAATTGCTTTGGGTGGAAGTTTTTTTATATTTCATGGTTTCTTGCCAGCTCCTCTGTTGGCAAACCTGTTTTTTTATGAAACTGTCCAGCTTGGTTTGCCGCTGGCTTGCAATGTCAACATACTTATTTCTTTCTGGAAACTGACCCAGTTTTGCAGCATTTTGGGCCTCAGACTGGAACCACCCTGGGAGAAGGGATTGTCCCAGAGGTGAAGTGATGGACTATTTCAAAATCCACAGTATTGTTGTACCTTGGTCAAGCATTTGCACTTTGTTTCTTTTCTCATTCTTGCACATGTTGGGCATTACCTCACACTTCACTTATGATTTGTGACTTGCCTCATTACAGCGGTCTGGTTTATATTCTGTAAAATTCTGCATCAAAGTAGGATTTGACATTACAATTTTTCTCTTACTTGCTTTCTGTCCTTGGTTTTCTGATGGAAGGAACCTCTGCTCCTTGGACTGGACAGATCATTGTGACTGAGGAGGAGCCTGTTGGTAAGATGACCTTTTCTAATATAGACTCATGCACATCCATTGTTCTGCCTGTCATAATTAGGATATGGTTACACTGAAGAACTGTACACTAATTAGCCAGAGGAACGTGGACACGAAATATCACATGTAAAATCAGCAGTATATACATCGATTAGGCAAAACATTATGACCACCTTCCTAATATTGTGTTGGTCCCTCTTTTGCAGCCCCAGACGCAACAAACTGTGATGCACTGTGTATTCTGACACCTTTCTATCAGAACCAGCATTAACTTCTTTAGCAATTTGAGCTACAGTAGCTCGTCTGTTGGATCAGACCACACGGGCCAGCCTTCGCTCTCCACGTGCATCAATGAGCCTTGGCCGCCCATGACCCTGTCGCCGGTTTACCACTGTTCCTTGCTTGAACACCCCACAAGAGCTGCAGTTTTGGAGATGCTCTGACCTAGTCATCTAGCCATCACAATTCGGCCCTTGTCAAACTCGCTCAAATCCTTACGCTTGCCCATTTTTCCTGCTTCTAACACATCAACTTTGAGGATAAAATGTTCACTTGCTGCCTAATATATCCCACCCACTAACAGGTGCTCTGGTGAAGAGATAATCAGTGTTATTCACTTTACATGTCAGTGGTCATAATGTTATGCCTGGTTGGTGTAAATAGAGCTGGTTACCCCCTTTTTTTTTTTTTTGCAGCAAGAGCTATTACAGTCCCAAATGTGTGACAAAGAACCAGAAAAACAGAACCCAGGCTGTTATTGTTCACTCACCAAACCAAACCAGATAACCTCACGTAGCAAATGTTGCATCTTCAGGCAGACAGTTTAACTGTGCTGTATGCATTGTCTTTTCATTACCATTTCTCTATATGGGGATTACATGGATTGATTTTATGAACCAGCTGTCAATGTATGTGGTTGAAATAGCCAAAGCTATTAATTATCTGGGGTGTCCACATATTTTTGGCCATGAAATTTATTTAAAAATCTTTGGTCAGTTGACGAACATCTCCTTGCTTTTTACTGACTTCTCTAGAGGGTGTGGTTCCTGGCAAACCTCGTGAGCTGATGGTTATTGAGTCCACTAAGACCTATGTGGTGCTGAGCTGGAAGCCCCCTGGCGAGAAGGGACTTGAGGGGGTCATGTACTATGTTGAGAAGGTCAGAAAACTCACCTGTTAATATTTACAACATAAATTCACTCGTTCAACATAGTACTTTAAATACATAAAAGTATGAATGTTTGAATGTGTGTGTTGCAGTGTGTCGCTGGTACAGACAGCTGGCAGCGTGTGAACACTGAGATTCCAGTGAAGTCTCCACGCTTTGCACTGTTTGACTTGTCTGAGGGCAAATCTTACCATTTCCGTGTCCGCTGCTGTAACTCTGCCGGTGTAGGTGAACCTTCAGAACCCACAAAAGCCACTATAGTTGGAGATAAGCTAGGTAAGAGACTTTCCTTCTGAAAAAGGCTGAACTTTTATACACACTACATACAGTGTATCACAAAAGTGAGTACACCCCTCATATTTCTGCAAATATTTCATTATATCTTTTCATGGGACAACACTATATACATGGAACTTGGATATAACTTAGAGTAGTCAGTGTACAACTTTGTGTACAAGTTGTACACTGACTACTCTTAAGTTATATCCAAGTTTTAGTTCTATAGTGTTGTCCCATGAAAAGATATAATAAAATATTTGCAGAAATGTGAGGGGTGTACTCACTTTTGTGGTACACTGTAGCTTTGTAACCATGACAATAAATTAATCTGGGCTGCTGACATCATTTGCTAGCTGAGTCAAAAGAATTCTAGCAGTTAGTGCTAGGGATTTGTCTAGCCTTCACTATACATATAACGTAAATGTAGATGCTGTCATTTATTATTCATAACCAACCAAACGGCAAAAGGAGTTGAAAAGACTGCTTGTGCTGGTCATGTCCTCAGTACAATGGCATCCAAATGCCCGATCAAAGTTTGGGTGTTGCTGTCTGCTTTTTAACATTATGCCAAAGGGGCTGTTGAGTCTGCTAGGTGAGTCCCAGACCAAAAGTATTTTCATACACACATTAGCTATAACTAATTTTTAATATTTTTTATGAATTTTGTAAAAGCCTAGCTTTGTAACCAATAAGGTACATCCAAGCACTAAGTCTATTACCAGCGCTAAACCAATAGCTTAGTCCTAATTCACCATAGTAACCAATAAGTAACACATATACCGATAAGGCATAACATTATGACCACCTTCCTAATATTGTGTTGGTCCCCCTTTTGCTGCCAACACAGCCCTGCAACTGTGATGCACGATGTATTCTGACACCTTTCTATCAGAACCATTAACTTCTTCAGCAATTTGAGCTACAGTAGCTCGTCTGTTGGATCAGACCACACAGGCCAGCCTTCACTCTACACGTGCATTAATGAGCCTTGGCCGCTCATGACCCTGTCGCCTGTTTACCACTGTTCCTTCCTTGGACCATTTTTGATAGATACTGACCACTGCAGACCTGGAAAACCTAACAAGAGCTGCAGTTTTGAAGATGCTCTGACCCAGTTGTCTAGCCATCACATTTGGCCCTTGTCAGACTCGCTCAAATCCTCATGCTTGCCCATTTTTCCTGCTTCTAACACATCAACTTTGAGGATAAAATGTTCACTTGCTGCCTAATATATCCCACCCACTAACAGGTGCCGTGATGAAGAGATAATCAGTGTTAGTCACTATACCTGTCAGTGCTCATAATGTTAGGTCTGGTTGGTGTATATAATATTTTTAAATCCATTTCGTCACCTTCCTAAAATAATGGCCTAAGTCATTTTTGGACCAAAATGATATTTTTGCCTAAATCACCTCCTCACCATGCTGTCCACCTCTGGTAAAATCGCCTATGTCCTTAGTTTAACAGATCATGTGATTCTACCCCTGTAATAAAATGGCCTATGTCAAGAGTGTGACTTGGGCAATTTTAGATGCTTTTTTAAAATGGCAGCTGCTCTAAACAGAACAAAACTCTACCCAGCCCATGAAGTTATTTCCATTGTGTTCAGTTTTTTGTGTTTCCTGAAAAACCTGAAAAAATGACTTAGGTACTGTATTAAGTCTTGAAATAGCAAAAGTAATAGCTAGGTAGCTGCATATTACCACATTTGATTATCACAAAATAACATAAGACCATTTATTTCCAGTACGAAACAGAACTGGTCACTGCACCACACAGACTATTTGATTTAACCTTCATGATACAAATTCCCTTTCTCCTGTGATCCCTTTCAACATATGATCGCCTGTGGCAACCCCTAACGGAAGCAGCTAAAAGAGAATGAAGATGTAAAACATCATATATTTAATAAATTATCTTAAAGAAATATTACAGACTCCCAACACATTTGCTGTTAATAACCAATAGATACTTACTTTATTATTTTTTGTCAATTTTTTACTTCTTAGACATCCCATCAGCTCCAGGCCGTGTCATTCCCACCCGGAACACAGACACGTCCGTTGTTGTGTCATGGGAGGCATCACGTGAGGTTAAAGAACTGGTGGGCTACTACATTGAGGCCAGCATTGCTGGAAGCAATGTGTGGGAGCCCTGTAACAACAAGCCTGTCAAAGCCACCAGGTACATGTAACTGATACACACTCACAAGCACACAGACATTTTTAAATGTCTGGACATACAAAAACACAGTAATTACTGACCACAGATGCAGTCTAAAAATACTGGGTCACATAATGACAGTTTAATATGTATCTAACAGCCGTTCAGGTGGTGCAGCGGTAAAACACACCACCACTGAACACCAGAGCTGAGATCTCGAATACATCGTATTGAATCTCAGCTCTGCCTGCCGGCTGGGCTGAGCGGCCACTTTAACAACGAATGGCCTGTTGTTCATATAGGGCCGGAATTAAGTCGGATAGGGTCTCTCTCATAACTAATGCAATTACGCCCTCTGCTGGCTGATTGATGGCGCCTGCACAGAGATGGGAAAAGAGTGCATCAGGGTGTGTCTCTCCGTACACAAGGCTGAGTTGCTCTGCACTCGTCAAAGTGTAGGTGATAAGATGCATACAGCATGCTGCCCATCGGGCAATTGGACGCGCTAAAAGGGAGAAAAGGGGAGAAAATGCATAAACAAAATACAATATATATATACAGTATATATATATATATATATATATATATATACTGTATATATATATATATATATATATATATATATATACAAAGTATCACAAAAGTGAGTACACCCCTCACATTTCTGCAAATATTTCATTATATCTTTTCATGGGACAACACTGTAGACATGAAACTTGGATATAACTTAGAGTAGTCAGTGTACAGCTTGTATAGCAGTGTATATTTACTGTCTTCTGAAAATAACTCAACACACAGCCATTAATGTCTAAATAGCTGGCAACATAAGTGAGTACACCCCACAGTGAACATGTCCAAATTGTGCCCAAATGTGTCGTTGTCCCTCCCTGGTGTCATGTGTCAAGGTCCCAGGTGTAAATGGGGAGCAGGGCTGTTAAATTTGGTGTTTTGGGTACAATTCTCTCATACTGGCCACTGGATATTCAACATGGCACCTCATGGCAAAGAACTCGCTGAGGATGTGAGAAATAGAATTGTTGCTCTCCACAAAGATGGCCTGGGCTATAAGAAGATTGCTAACACCCTGAAACTGAGCTACAGCATGGTGGCCAAGGTCATACAGCGGTTTTCCAGGACAGGTTCCACTCGGAACAGGCTTCGCCAGGGTCGACCAAAGAAGTTGAGTCCACGTGTTCGGCGTCATATCCAGAGGTTGGCTTTAAAAAATAGACACATGAGTGCTGCCAGCATTGCTGCCGAGGTTGAAGACGTGGGAGGTCAGCCTGTCAGTGCTCAGACCATACGCCGCACACTGCATCAACTCGGTCTGCATGGTCGTCATCCCAGAAGGAAGCTGACACACAAGAAAGCCCGCAAACAGTTTGCTGAAGACAAGCAGTCCAAGAACATGGATTACTGGAATGCCCTGTGGTCTGACGAGACCAAGATAAACTTGTTTGGCTCAGATGGTGTCCAGCATGTGTGGCGGCGCCCTGGTGAGAAGTACCAAGACAACTGTATCTTGCCTACAGTCAAGCATGGTGGTGGTAGCATCATGGTCTTGGGCTGCATGAGTGTTGCTGGCACTGGGGAGCTGCAGTTCATTGAGGGAAACATGAATTCCAACATGTACTGTGACATTCTGAAACAGAGCATGATCCCCTCCCTTCGAAAACTGGGCCTCATGGCAGTTTTCCAACAGGATAACGACCCCAAACACAACCTCCAAGATGACAACTGCCTTGCTGAGGAAGCTGAAGGTAAAGGTGATGGACTAAACCCAATTGAGCACCTGTGGCGCATCCTCAAGTGGAAGGTGGAGGAGTTCAAGGTGTCTAACATCCACCAGCTCCGTGATGTCATCATGGAGGAGTGGAAGAGGATTCCAGTAGCAACCTGTGCAGCTCTGGTGAATTCCATGCCCAGGAGGGTTAAGGCAGTGCTGGATAATAATGGTGGTCACACAAAATATTGACACTTTGGGCACAATTTGGACATGTTCACTGTGGGGTGTACTCACTTATGTTGCCAGCCATTTAGACATTAATGGCTGTGTGTTGAGTTATTTTCAGAAGACAGTAAATCTACACTGCTATACAAGTTGTACACTGACTACTCTAAGTTATATCCAAGTTTCATGTCTATAGTGTTGTCCCATGAAAAGATATAATGAAATATTTGCAGAAATGTGAGGGGTGTACTCACTTTTGTGATACACTGTATATATACTGTATATATATACTGTATATATATATATATATATATATACATATATATATAACATATATATGTATATATAACATACTCAAAAATGATTTAAAATGTTTGTGTGTGTAGGTTTGTATGTCATGGCCTGAAAACAGAAGAGATGTATGTTTTCCGTGTAAGAGCTGTTAACGCTGCTGGAATCAGTGAGTTCTCACAGGAGTCTGAAGCTATCAAAGTTAAAGCTGCCATTGGTGAGTCAACCCTCCAAAGACTTTCTCCTAACATGTGATTGAAATATATTTTTAACCAGCCGGTAGCATAAATTAAATAAAATCTAAGAGGATAGTTTAAAAGAATTATAAAATTACATTACAAACATTTTTGTTGTTTTTATTTCACTTGTTCATTTCATGTCTCTGGTGTTGATTGAGAACAAGTGATACGCTCTGTACATCAGCATTGTGATCTCCACACCACTGTTCCACTTCTTAACTTTCCACGTTTTTGCTGCACTATGAAGCCACACCCATGAATCCTGTTGCTCCTCCCATGGTTCTTACCTGAAAGGTGGGGTTAGGGCTTGTAGATTTCCTCTAGATTGGGTCACCACTGATCCAACATAGTGGTCATTACAAAACCAGTTCACCCATGCTTCTTCGTGTTCAAACTTCAACCCTTCCACACCCTGTTTTACTATAGCACCATTCCTCTCATTCCTTTACCTAAACCACTATACTTAGCATAATTGCAGTAACTGTGAATGTTTGTGCTGAAATGCATGCCATGTCCTCCCTTATGAAAACATCTGGTACCATTATTACTTCTTAAAACTGGGTTAAAAGGCAATACATTGGTAGCTTATACTGAGATCCCCCTGAACTTGATATTATAGAAATAAAATTAAGTATTAGAATAATATTCTACTTTATTCAGTTATTTATTTTGAATGCTTGTATAGCATATTCTGATAAGATTTTAGCTTCTTATAGATTATTCTATTTGTTTAAACATTACAGTGCACGAACCTAATACACAGACTTACCTAATACTTAAAATGTTATGGATGGAGGTGTACTGTAGGTGATATCATATTTAAAGCTTTATAGTGTTTAGCCAATTACATTAAATATCTTAATGTCAAAACAATGTCAAAACAATGTAGGCAGTGCTTTGGTCTGTTAGCAAATTACTGCCCTGCGATGGACTGGCGCCCCGTCAAGGGTGTGCCTTGCGCCCATTGAAAAGCTGGGATAGGCTCCAGCACCCCCGGCGACCCTAACTGGATAAGCGGTTAAGAAAGTGAATGAATGAATGAATATAAATTAAAATATATACACCAGCACCAAGTTTCTGAACTCCTCAGTTCGAAACTCGGTGTTGCCACCGGTCGGCTGTGCGCCATCTAGCGGGCATAATTGCCAATGCCAGCAGCAGATACTAATTGGCCACCGCATCTGCAGGATGGGGGCCTGACTATGTGTGGGTGGGTGGTTCTTCATACGCTGTGTAAGGACCCTGATTGGCGGAAGAGACGCCTGTGCAGAATGCAGGGGCGAGAAGAGGAGGGCTGTACACATGTCGGAAGAGGCATGTACAGCGACGTGCTCTCCTTGTATGCAATCTGGTATCTCTCAGCAGCGAAAGACAAAATTGAGTGCTCTAAATCGGGAGGAAAATAGGGAAAAAATCCATTAAACAAAAAAAATATATATATACATATATTAAATGAGATTAAAAATGAGATTAAAATTGCACTAGTTTCTACTTATGATATGAAAACTTTTAATTTTAATTAACCTATGCTGCAGCCTGTTAATGTCTGCTTGCAGAGGAGATCTTTGACATGTTGAACTGCTATTAAGTAATTTCCTAATTATAATGATGTATATCAGAGCTTTAATAAAGAAATCCTACTTGTTGTTACCCATGACCAATGTACTGTAAGACTAGCAAATACTTGGTGTGCTAAGTTTGCTTGTGAAAAATCCCACTACTAGAGGCTTATTTTAGGAACTTTTTATATGTGTAACTTTGTGATTATTCAATCATTATAATGACAAGTTCAGGGGTACTTTTAGTAAAGCAATCTACTAAAGCAAACTTTTGCTTTAAAAATTTGGAGTTAATAAGCCAAATTTTGATTACAAAGCATTTTGCCACTGCAGCTGTAGCCTAGTGGTTAAGGTACTGGACTAGTAATCAGAAGGTTGCCGGTTCAAGCCTCACCTCCGCAAGGTTGCAACTGTTGGGCCCTTAAGCAAGGCCCTTAACCCTCAATTGCTTAGACTGTATACTGTCACAACTGTAAGTCGCTTTGGATAAAAGCGTCTGCTAAATGCTGAAAATGTCAAATGTCAAAAATGCCACTGCATCATGTTTACCTGCATAAACTCACCCCATTTTCATTACTTTTCTTCAACTATCTATTGTATTGCCTTCTTTCTGTTCATTTTACTCTTTCTGTTTCTTCCATTACCTTCTCTAAAACCCAAACAGGTGTTGCTTTTCTAGCATGCTTATTTTCAGATGCCTCTCTTCAGCCATCTTGTCTTCATTTTCACTTGATGTTAAATGAAGACTTAAAAGTTGCTCTTCCCTCTTAGATTAACTCTGTTGTATTTGTATTAATGTGAAGAAAACTGCCAGTAACAGAAATACTGTGCATGCATGCTGTAGTTAAAATGCCTAATTTAAAAAATGTATAATTTTATTAGGAATGTGTGTAGAACTACTGTTTGTATAATGCTAATGCTTGTATAATGTTAATGTTGTAAAATGTGTGTATTGAGGATTTTTTTCTTTTGCTGTTTCTGGATAACTCCTGTAGGGGGCGGCATTCCTCATGGTGTGTTTCTGGATTCAGGGGGTAACAAAGTCGGACTAACCCAGCACAGGCCAGATGAGGAGGGCAGGCATGCGCCCCCTCGTCCTCCTGCTACCACGCTGCTAACTTCCCTAGCTAATGTTAATGAAAGGGTCAATAGCACAGGCCCTCAAAAAGGAGGAAACAGAGGCAATGTAACCTGGGCACCTGAACCCAGCTTTGAACCCGGTTGTCAGTTGGGTACCAGTTTAAACACTAACATAAACGATGTACCAGACCCCAGTACAAAAACCGAAATGAACTCTAAACCTGGCAAGAATTTAGGTATCAGAACCGCCACAGAACCTGGTATCGATTCAGACCCAAAAACAAGCGGTAATACTGGTGTCCATTTAAACAGCAAGACAGACACTGAATCTGGCACTGAATTAAACACCAACATAGGTGCTCAATCTGGCAGCAATTTAAACAACAAAACTGGCACTAAGACTTTAAAAATGAAGTCAAACACTAAATCTGGTGCCAATTTAGAAAGCAAAGCTGACGCTGAATTATGTACCACTTCAAATACCAAAACAAACACTGAACCAAGTACCAATTCAAACACCAAGGCAAACGCTGCTGAGCCGGTGTCTGAGAACGCTGCTCACACCTCCATTGAAGGAATAAAGGAGCCCACGACTGAACTGCATAAGGGAACGCAAGCAAAACGTAAGTCCTCAGTAGAGCCTTCTCTGGAACAAGGGCAAGAGCAAGAAAGAGATAAAGGGCGCAGAGGTTCAGGTGAGGAGATGGAGTAAAAGTGAGCCTCTTTCACTCATTGTCAACTCTCTGGAGCTCCACTTGTGTTCAGGCTTCCTCAGAGTTGCGGTTTTTGTCATATTTATTTTCCTCTTTACTATTCCAATTTTTTACCATTTTTTCATATTTATTTTTAAATCATTTCCACATGTCCATATTTACTTCCTGTGGTAAACAAACTTCTTCAAACTTCATTTACTTCATGCCATTTGGTCAGCAGTATTTAATTGTTAGTTTAAAGGTGTCCGATTTGTTTAACTATTACCCCTGTTAATATCACCTCTCTCACACACTTGGAATATATTGGCACCTGCAGCTAGCAGTGCACTGGTCACCCATTGTCCCTTATAAAAAATCTAATGAGGTTTAAATTAGCACTTTCTGGGGGGAAAAAACAGCCCTTGTATTAGACTAAATTAAAACCAAAAACATTTAACAATACATTTTGGTTCAGTCTAAATTGATAGAATAGAATAGAATGCCTTTATTTGTCATATATACATATACAGACTTACAGTACAATGAAATTCTTTCTTCACATATGCCAGCTTGTTCAAAAGCTGGGGTCAGAGAGCAGGGCCAGCTATTGTACGGCGCCCCTGGAGCAGAGAGGGTTAAGGGCCTTGCTCAAGAGCCCAATTCTGGGAGCATGGTAGAGCCGGGATTCGAACTCTCAACTTTTCGGCACCTTAACCCAGCTTTGAATCAGGTTATCAGGGTACAGTTTAAACACCAACATAAACGATGTACTAGACCCCAGTACAAAAACCAAAACTAACTCTAAACCTAGCAAGAGTTTGAGCATCAGAACCACCGATTTAAACTCAAAAACCAGCGGTAATACTGAATTTGGCACTGATTTAAACACAAACATGGGTGCTCAATCTGGCAGCAATTCAAACACTAAAACTGGCACTAAGCCTTTAAAATGAAGTCAAACACTTAATCTGGTGCTAATTCAGAAACCAAAGCTGACGCTGAATTATGTACCAGTTCAAACACTGAATCCAGTACTAATTCAAACACCAGAACCGGCACAAAGCCTTTAAAATGAAGTCAAAAACACTAAATCTGATGCCAATTCAGAAACCAAAGCTGACGCTGAATTATGTACCAGTTCAAACACTGAATCCAGTACTAATTCAAACACCAGAACCAACACAAAGCCTTTATAATGAAGTCAAACACTAAATCTGGTGCCAATTCAGAAACCAAAGCTGACGCTGAATTATGTACCAGTTCAAACACTGAATCCAGTACTAATTCAAACACCAGAACCAGCACAAAGCCTTTATAATGAAGTCAAACACTAAATCTGGTGCCAATTCAGAAACCAAAGCTGACGCTGAATTATGTACCAGTTCAAACACTGAATCCAGTACTAATTCAAACACCAGAACCAGCACAAAGCCTTTATAATGAAGTCAAACACTAAATCTGGTGCCAATTCAGAAACCAAAGCTGACGCTGAATTATGTACCAGTGCGAATACCAAAACAAACACTGAATCCAGTACTAATGGGCAGAACTGTGGCAGCATGGCAGAACAGGGATTTGAACTCTCAAGTTTTCGATTGATGGCTCAAAGCTCTACCCACTAGGCTACCATTGTCCCAGATCTAGCATTCAGTAATTTAAAATTAATTGTACTCTTTTGTATGCTATAGTTTTTTGTATTTTAAGCCTGTTTAGTATGTGAATGATACCATATTGCATGCTTAATTCTTTTAGAGGGTCTAGATTTCATTGTGTATATTTGAAAGGTTTTAGGGATGGTTGCAGATTTGTGGGCATTTCAGTGGCACAAGTTCAAAACTCGGTGCTATTGACCAGCTGGGCCTCTAGGCTCAGACAGGATTGGCTATGTTTGAGGAGGGGGTGCTCTGCGAAGACCTGCGATAGAATGGCATCCTGTCCAGGGTATTCCTGCTTGCTTGGTCGAACAAGGACCCACCTTGGTCGAACAAGGCAACCCTGACCAGAATAAAGTGGTTAATGAAAATGAGAATTAAAGACATTTTTTTTGTAAACAACACTGGAGGGCTAAACTGCATTTGTGTTTAAAATCTACTGATAAATGTGGACACAAATCCAGATGAAAACCACAGTTCTATTACATAATGGAACCATAATCATGGCATGACATTTTTTTTTCAACTCCACCCTGGTAATTAGCTAAAATAGTCACTTCCAATTTAACAAATATCAACATAACACAATCCTTTCTTTGCCAAAATCTTTCAGTTAAATGTTGCACATTTCCCCAAATACTTACTGTGGTTCTTTATTATCCCAGCATCCCCTGCTCCACCATATGGTATCACTGTACTGGAGTGTGTACGGGATTCAATGGTGCTAGGCTGGAAGCAGCCAACCTTCATCGGCGGTGCTGACATCATCGGTTACTTTGTGGATTACCGTGAGATCATAGATGGAGTTCATGGAAAATGGCATGAGGCTAACATCAAGTCAGTTAGTGAGCGAGCCTATAGGGTGAGTTTCCAAGCACAGCACATTTAGCTTGTTGGCATTGTCTTACATTGAGGCCCAGAAGGTTTTAACCCCATCATTCGATTATTTGCTCATTTTAAGTCTTATTTTCTCTGTTTCTTGCCAGGTCTCAGACTTGAAGGAGAACATGTTGTACCAGTTCCAGGTTCGTGCTGCAAATATGGCTGGTGTGGGCATCCCATCTCTGCCCAGCCAAACCTTTAAATGTGAAGAGTGGACCATTGCTGTACCAGGTTGGTGTGTGGGACTGACATTTGGGGTTAATTTGTAGCACACTGCATAGGGGCAGTGGTAGCTTAGCAGTTAAGGTACTGGAATAGTAATCAGAAAGTTGCTGGTTCAAGCCCCACCTTTGCCAATTGCCAACTCTGTATTGCTTGTATATTAAGTCATAATTGTAAGTCACTTTGAGTAAAAGTGTCTGCTAAATGCCATAAATATATTCATTGTAGTTGTTTATCTTATTTTTTCCCAGGTCCCCCACATGACCTACAAGTACTTGAGGTGCGTAAGGACTCGTTGGTGTTGCTGTGGAAATCACCAGTGTACCAGGGTCGAGACCAGGTCAACGGCTATTACGTCGACATCAAGGAGGCCGAGGCAGATTTTGAAAAATGGAGAGGAGTTAATGAGAAAGCCACAAGCAAGACGTACATGAAGGTCTGTATGTATGACTGTGACATCAGTGTTGACTAATATCAAACACTCACTTACTCGTTTACTTTCTTAACCGCTTATCCAATTGTGGTTGCGAGGGGGTGCTGGAGACTATCCCAGCTTTTCAATGGGAGCAAGGCACACAGGAACACCCTGGACGGGGCGCCAGTCCATTGCAGGGCAGACACACATACACACAAACACACACACACACATTCACCTATAGGGCAATTCAGTGTCTCCAATTAACCTGACTGCATGTTTTTGGACTGTGCGAGGAAACCGGAGCTCCCACGCAGACATAAGGAGAACATGCAAACTTCGACAGTGCTACCCACCGAGCCACCGTGCCACCTTGTTTAATAACAGATTAACTAATTGTTTTGCTTTCTGTGTACAGATTAAAGATCTGAAAGAGGGGGTGTCCTATGTTTTCCGTGTACGAGCACAGAACAAAGCTGGTGTGGGCAAAGCCTCTGAGGCAACAGAGCCAGTGCTTGCTGAAACTAAACCAGGTACCAGCTGTTGTCTAAAGATGTGACTTCAGCAAAGCTGTATCATACTAGATAGACATTCTGTATCTCATACTACCACTAGGAATAGTATTTATTATTTACTGGTGCAGTATGTACTATACAGGTTTGTCATTTCAAACACTACAGCATGTGTGTATTTGGTGTTAAGTTTAACATGACTACGGATTTAATGATACCACTAATGACGAAACATAAATCTCTTGTATAGGCACTATGGAGATGGTTGTGGAGGTTGATGATGATGGTGTGATATCACTGAACTTGGAATGTAATAATCTTACTGCTGACTCCAAGTTCGTCTGGTCCAAGAATTATGAGGAGATTAAAGACTCTACACGCCTCACAATGGAGACCAAGGGCAACAAGTAAGTGTGTTTCTAGCTGTTTTAGGATACTTACTAAAATCTTAATTTGCTTTTTATTATCCACAGATGATAGACTCAGGCCCATAGAATTTATAGTCAGTTAATGGATACAAACAAATTGTCAACAATAGCACCTATAGTTCCAAGATATTTGTCCAAAGTGCTATTTTTATATATTGCATATACAGTGTATCACAAAAGTGAGTACACCCCTCACATTTCTGCAGATATTTAAGTATATCTTTTCATGAGACAACACTGACAAAATGACACTTTGACACAATGAAAAGTAGTCTGTGTGCAGCTTATATAACAGTGTAAATTTATTCTTCCCTCAAAATAACTCAATATACAGCCATTAATGTCTAAACCACCGGCAACAAAAGTGAGTACACCCCTAAGAGACTACACCCCTAAATGTCCAAATTGAGCACTGCTTGTCATTTTCCCTCCAAAATGTCATGGGATTTGTTAGTGTTACTAGGTCTCAGGTGTGCATAGGGAGCAGGTGTGTTCAATTTAGTAGTACAGCTCTCACACTCTCTCATACTGGTCACTGAAAGTTCCAACATGGCACCTCATGGCAAAGAACTCTCTGAGGATCCTAAAAGACGAATTGTTGTGCTACATGAAGATGGCCAAGGCTACAAGAAGATTGCCAACACCCTGAAACTGAGCTGCAGCCCAGTGGCCAAGATCATCCAGCGTTTTAAAAGAGCAGGGTCCACTCAGAACAGACCTCGAGTTGGTCGTCCAAAGAAGCTGAGTGCACGTGCTCAGCGTCACATCCAACTGCTGTCTTTGAAAGATAGGTGCAGGAGTGCTGTCAGCATTGCTGCAGAGATTGAAAAGGTGGGCGGTCAGCCTGTCAGTGCTCAGACCATACGCCGCACACTACATCAAATTGGTCTGCATGGCTGTCACCCCAGAAGGAAGCCTCTTCTGAAGTCTCTACACAAGAAAGCCCGCAAACAGTTTGCTGAAGACATGTCAACAAAGGACATGGATTACTGGAACCATGTCCTATGGTCTGATGAGACCAAGATTAATTTGTTTGGTTCAGATGGTCTCAAGCATGTGTGGCGGCAATCAGGTGAGAAGTACAAAGATAAGTGTGTCATGCCTACAGTCAAGCATGGTGGTGGGAATGCCATGGTCTGGGGCTGCATGAGTGCAGCAGGTGTTGGGGAGTTACATTTCATTGAGGGACACATGAACTCCAATATGTACTGTGAAATACTGAAGCAGAGCATGATCCCCTCCCTCCGGAAACTGGGTCGCAGGGCAGTGTTCCAGCATGATAATGACCCCAAACACACCTCTAAGACGACCACTGCTTTATTGAAGAGGCTGAGGGTAAAGGTGATGGACTGGCCAAGCATGTCTCCAGACCTAAACCCAATAGAACATCTTTGGGGCATCCTCAAGCGGAAGGTGGAGGAGCGCAAAGTCTCGAATATCCGCCAGCTCCGTGATGTCGTCATGGAGGAGTGGAAAAGCATTCCAGTGGCAACCTGTGAAGCTCTGGTAAACTCCATGCCCAGGAGAGTTAAGGCAGTTCTGGGAAATAATGGTGGCCACACAAAATATTGACACTTCAGGAACTTTCACTAAGGGGTGTACTCACTTTTGTTGCCGGTGGTTTAGACATTAATGGCTGTATATTGAGTTATTTTGAGGGAAGAATAAATTTACACTGTTATATAAGCTGCACACAGACTACTTTTCATTGTGTCAAAGTGTCATTTTGTCAGTGTTGTCCCATGAAAAGATATACTTAAATATCTGCAGAAATGTGAGGGGTGTACTAACTTTTGTGATACACTGTACATTTAAATTTGTCCAAAGGTTTTAAACTATGGCTAGCATTACTGAAACAACCACAAGGTGTTATAGCAATCAAATGATAGTTGTCCCACTATTGAGTTTTTTTTTACATATAGTTTTTCTAATTACTAAATAATTCTTTAGCAAGATCAGAGGCTTGGTCCCCATTGAGTGAACTTTTTAAGTGACTATATTTTCTACTAAGCTATAGGTAGTTTTATTACCTTTTAACAGGTCCAAAGCCATCTTTAACAGTCCTTCTGAGGATGACCTGGGAATTTACTCCTGTGTTGTCACCCACACTGATGGAGTCTCTGCAAGCTATATCCTCACTGAAGAGGGTATGATTACATGCATTGTCATTATTATTTGCATATAAAAACCTATTATAAGTTATAATGCTTTAAGTAATAATATACAGTAGTGTGTTACATGAAATGAAGAAACAGTACAGAACGATTTTCATTTCATTTTCATCAGCCACTTAAGGCATTAGAATATAGGTTTAAAGATTTCCATTCTTTTTTGTGTAACATTGTTAGGAAGCAATAATGTGTATATTTATTTACAAATATGTCACCATATACACTGATCAGCCATAACATTAAAACCACCTTTTTGTTCCTACACTCCACTTACCATATAGAAGCACTTTGTAGTTCTACAATTACTGGCTGTAGTCCATCTGTTTTTCTACAATGGTCAGGACCCCCACAGGACCACCACAGAGCAGGTATTATTTAGGTGGTGGATCATTCTCAGCACTGCAGTGACAATGACATGGTGGTGGTGTGTTAGTGTGTGTTGTGCTGGTATGAGTGGATCAGACACAGCAGCGCTGATGGAGTTTGTAAATACCGTGTCCACTCACTGTCCACTCTATTAGACACTCCCACCTAGTTGGTTCACCTTGTAGATGTAAAGTCAGAGAAGATTGCTCATCTATTGCTGGACTATTGGTGAACTATTCTCAGTCCAGCAGTGACAGTGAGGTGTTTAAAAACTCCATCAGCACTGCTGTGTCTGATCCACTCACACCAGCACAACACACACTAACACACCACCACCATCAGTGTCACTGCAGTGCTAAGAATGATCCACCACCCAAATAATACCTACTTTGTAGTGGTCCTGTGGGGGTCCTGACCATTGAAGAACAGGGTGAAAGCAGGTTAAAAAAAAGCATGCAGAGGAACAGATGGACTGCAGTCAGTAATTGTAGAACTACAAAGTGCTCCTATATGGTAAGTTGGAGCTGATAAAATGGACAGTAAGTGTAGAAACAATGAGGTGGATTTAATGTTATGACTAATCGGTGTAATGTTTTTATCATGTTAAAACTTTTACTTGGCCAAAAAGCCATCTATGGCAAGTTATTGTGACATGACAATAAAGACTCTTGGCACATTTGTAATATTTGACATGTATAAAACAGAGTTTCCACACCATTCTTTCTTTGAGTGTCTTTTTATAAGACTTTTTTTACAAAAGTGATTTTGTACTGTTTTGATTTGACAGGACTAAAGGACCTGCTGAAGATCAGCCATGAGCACAAATTCCCTGGTGAGTACTGAAATTCATTCCATTACAACACAAATAAAGACCACATTACTCCACATTACTTTCCTAACAATAAATACTGTAATATGTGTATGTGTGAAGCAACCACTAACGTAAATGGGACTGTTATATCCGTACTTACATAAATGTACAGATCCTATTTACTTTACAACATGCTTTGCCAACCCCAACACCACCTAAAAAACAGCCATAATGTCTATGTAAGTACAGTTTCTCAAATCATTACAAGTGATTTGGGATTCACTGGTGACCATAAATTCAAACTCACTTACGATGTTGATTCCTTGCCTCTTATTTTTTCCAGTTATTCCTTTGAAGTCAGAGCTGGCTGTGGAGCTTTTGGAGAAAGGTAGGGTTCGATTTTGGCTGCAGGCTGAGAAGATTTCTGCAAACGGCAAAGTTGAATATGTCTTTAATGACAACATGATTTCTCAGGGAGAGGTGAGCGTGATACACACACATTGTACAAGGGAATGTGATTGTACAAGAAAAATGAGGCATGAATGTATCTATCTATCTATCTATCTATCTATCTATCTATCTATCTATCTATCTATCTATCTATCTATCTATCTATCTATCTATCTATCTATCTATCTATCTATCTATCTATCTATCTATCTATCTATCTATCTAATCTATCTACAGGGGTTGGACAAAATAACTGAAACACCTGTCATTTTAGTGTGGGAGGTTTCATGGCTAAATTGGACCAGTCTGGTGGCCAATCTTCATTAATTGCACATTGCACCAGTGAGAGCAGAGTGTGAAGGTTCAATTAGCAGGGTAAGAGCACAGTTTTGCTCAAAATATTGCAATGCACACAACATTATGGGTGACATACCAGAGTTCAAAAGAGGACAAATTGTTGGTGCACGTCTTGCTGGCGCATCTGTGACCAAGACAGCAAGTCTTTGTGATGTATCAAGAGCCACGGTATCCAGGGTAATGTCAGCATACCACCAAGAAGGACAAACCACATCCAACAGGATTAACTGTGGACGCAAGAGGAAGCTGTCTGAAAGGGATGTTCGGGTGCTAACCCGGATTGTATCCAAAAAACATAAAACCACGGCTGCCCAAATCACGGCAGAATTAAATGTGCACCTCGACTCTCCTGTTTCCACCAGAACTGTCCGTCGGGAGCTCCACAGGGTCGATATACACGGCCGGGCTGCTATAGCCAAACCTTTGGTCACTCGTGCCAATGCCAAACGTCGGTTTCAATGGTGCAAGGAGCGCAAATCTTGGGCTGTGGACAATGTGAAACATATATTGTTCTCTGATGAGTCCACCTTTACTGTTTTCCACACATCCGGGAGAGTTACGGTGTGGAGAAGCCCCAAAGAAGCGTACCACCCAGACTGTTGCATGCCCAGAGTGAAGCATGGGGGTGGATCAGTGATGGTTTGGGCTGCCATATCATGGCATTCCCTTGGCCCAATACTTGTGCTAGATGGGCACGTCACTGCCAAGGACTACCGAACCATTCTGGAGGACCATGTGCATCCAATGGTTCAAACATTGTATCCTGAAGGCGGTGCCGTGTATCAGGATGACAATGCACCAATACACACAGCAAGACTGGTGAAAGATTGGTTTGATGAACATGAAAGTGAAGTTGAACATCTCCCATGGCCTGCACAGTCACCAGATCTAAATATTATTGAGCCACTTTGGGGTGTTTTGGAGAAGCGAGTCAGGAAACGTTTTCCTCCACCAGCATCACGTAGTGACCTGGCCACTATCCTGCAAGAAGAATGGCTTAAAATCCCTCTGACCACTGTGCAGGACTTGTATATGTCATTTCCAAGACGAATTGACGCTGTATTGGCCGCAAAAGGAGGCCCTACACCATACTAATAAATTATTGTGGTCTAAAACAGGGTGTTTCAGTTTCATTGTCCAACCCCTGTATATCTATTACATCTATATATATATCTATAACTTCAGATAATTGTTGTCTATTTCAGAAATACAAGATGAACTTTGATAAAAATACTGGTGTCATTGAAATGTTTATGGAGTCACTGGAGAAAGTGGATGAAGGAACATTTACTTTCCAACTTCAGGATGGCAAAGCCACCAACCAGTCCAGCCTGGTGCTTATAGGAGACGGTACTATATTAACTGATTTACTGTATACACTATACACTTACACCGATCAGCCATACCATTAAAACCACCTCCTTGTTTCTACACTCACTGTCCATTTTATCAGCTCCACTAACCATATAGGATACAATTACTGACTGTAGTCCATCTGTTACTCTGCATGCTTTGTTGGCCCCCTTTCATGCTGTTCTTCAATGGTCAGGACCCCCACAGGACCACCACAGAGTAGGTATTATGTGGGTGGTGGATCATTCTCAGCACTGCAGTGACACTGACATGATGGTGGTGTGTGAGTGTGTGTTGTGCTTGTATGAGTGGATAGGACACAGCAGTGCTGATGGAGTTTTTAAACACCTCACTGTCACTGCTGGACTGAGAATAGTCTACCAACCAAAAATATATCCAGCCAACAGTGCCCCATGAGCAGTGTCCTGTGACCACTGATGAAGGTCTAGAAGATGACCAACTCCAACAGCAGCAATAGATTAGTGATCGTCTCTGACTTTACATCTACAAGGTGGACCAACTAGATAGGAGTGTCTAATAGAGTGGACAGTGAGTGGACACGGTATTTAAAAACTCCTGTCTGATTCACTCATACCAGCACAACACATTAACACACCACCACCATGTCAGTGTCACTGCAGTGCTGAGAATGATCCACCACCTAAATAATACCTGCTCTGTGGTGGTTCTGTGGGGGTCCTGACCATTGAAGAACAGGGTGAAATAGATGGACTACAGTCAGTAATTGTAGAACTACAAAGTGCTTCTATATGGTAAGTGGAGCTGATAAAATGAACAGTTAGTGTAGAAACAAGGAGGTGGTTTTAATGATATGGCTGATCAGTGTATATATACACTTAATGCATATGTTTAGGCAAATATGGTACTGAAAATCACACACAATTTAATATGATGATTTTTTTTTGTCTCTACAGCATTTAAACAGTTGCAGAAAGAATCTGAGTTCCAGAAAAAAGAATGGCACAGGAAACAAGGTTAGGGTTTAACATAATTTATTTGTTGTTATTTGTATATGTGTGTATTTGTATGTTGATTTAAACACTGGTGATTTTTTTATAGGTCCCCACTTTGTAGAGTATCTTGGTTATGAGGTCACACCTGAGTGCACTGTAAAACTGAATTGCAAGGTGAGCTTATAATTTACTTTAGTTTTATTTCATTTCTTTTCATTATAATTACTCTACTGTGATTATATATCGTATGTTTGTGTTTCAAGGTTGGTAACATGAAGAAGGAATCTATGGCAATATGGTATAAAGATGGAAGAGAGATTAAGGCTGATGAGAAACTGAATTTCTCTGAGGGAGTGCTGACACTGGAAATTGCCCAGGTAAGAAACAATAACAATTGGTTAAGGTACTGGACTAGTAATCAGAAGGATGCTGGTTCAAGCCACACCATTGCCAGGTTGTTGCTTTTGGGCCCTTGAGCAAGGCCCTTAACCCTCAATTGCTCAGACTGTATACTGTAACTGTAATGTAAGTCGCTTTGGATAAGAGCGTCTGCTAAATGCCGAAAATGTAAATTGTAAATGTAAATAAACCATGGCATATTGTTCTCCTTCATTTTATAAAGGAGATTAATTTAGAGAACTGATGTTCTTTAACTTTACTGTACTGAGGTTGAATTATAGTGAACTCTGTGTAGAGTTGGTCATTGTTTATTATTCCAGTGGTAATAAAAGACTAAACATAGCTTAGAAACAAAGTTATCTTTATCCTAATTAAAAACAGCAAGATTTAAAAATAGACATACATATTCCAATCAGAAGCAATCCCATTATAGAAGGGTACACTTAGGCAAAAAGGTGTACCCAACAACCCGCTGTATAATTTTTAAGACAGTGACCACAAGTAAAAAGTGAACCAGGGTCTTCAAATTCTACTAGCTATGCCACTGTGTGGCTGTTTATTTAAGAAAGTATTTTAATATGTTTGTATTGCGCACTGAATATACAGCATATATTTGTGTGTGAATGGTTTGTAGATTTGGTTTGGGATAGTGGTAGCCTAGTGGGTAGGGCTTTGGGCTATTAACCGGAAGATTGGCGGTTCAAATCCAGGCTCTGCTATGCAGCCACTGTTGGGTCCTTGAGCAAGGCCCTGAACTCTGTCTGCTCCAGGGGCGCCGTAAGGTGGCTGACCCTGCGCTCTGACCCCAGCTTCCAACACCAGCTGGGATATGCAAAAAAAGAATTTCATTGTACTGTACATCTGTATATGTATATATGACAAATAAAGTATATCTTCTTCTATCGCTTCTTCTAGATCTCTAAGAAGGATGCTGGCGTATATGAGGTGGTCGTGAAAGATGACAGAGGCCAAGACAAATCCACACTTAACCTGACTGACCAAGGTAACTTGCTTCTTCTTTGAATGACTATATGCCAGGGGTCTTTCAATCTGGTCACTGATATCAGACCTGTTTCTTAATATTGTAATCACCAGAGGGGTTTCCAAAAGGTAAAGAAAATTAGGGCTTAAACGCTAGCTGCAGTTAATAACATATAATTTGATGCATTTTTTTTCTATCATCCTGTCTAATACATATGTAATATTATTTGTTTAGTAGTAATATATTTGATTTTACATCTCTATTGCTTGCACACACACATTGCTGATGTTTTTACTTCTTGATCAACTTTTGTCTGTTTCTCCTTGTTAAAAGAAATGTCACAACCATTACAACATCTCCTTATCCAAATCAATTTCAGTACATGGAATTAATTTAAAGTTCTTCATTCTTTATATCTTTAACTGGAAAAGGAAAACTTTGGAAAGTGATGTTAATACATGTAGAGACACTACAGCCAACACAGACTGAACTTCAGTAACACACAAAACAACAACAAAAATTTTGTGCCTTTGTCCACTCCATCTTGCGGCAGGAAGCATAAATCAGTCAGCCATAGCCCCAAACAACTACATATACCAGTAACTGTAAACTGCACCTGAGTGTGGGGCTATCTAAGGAAAGCCCCATAATCAGTGCAGTGCTGAGTTATCAATGCCATCACCATTAGGGACTCTCACCCTCTGCTTCTCATGAACTTGGCTTTTAAAAGTCATTAAACTTTGGCAGTTTGGATGAGTAAAAGGCAGCTTTCACCACCCCCTTGGGCTACTATGAGTACAGGGTGTTGCCCTTTGGGTTCATAAATGACCCTGCTGTCTTTCATTGGTTCATCAGTAAGGTACTTCAGAAAGCACTGGGGCACTACATGTTTAACATCTTGATTTACAGTAAGGTAAGGGATGAAAACATAGCTCATGTCTCATGTCTCTGGATAGTATCCTATAAGTCGAGCTTGAAAAATGTCAGTTTCACACAAGCTCTGTTACTTTTTTGGCTTTGTGGATTCTACGGGGTTGCTTGCAGATGGATTCAGCCAAGACTATCACAGAATGGCCACATCCCACTTTGGTCTGGTTGGTCCAGCTTCATGAACTCTGCACACTTCTTCCAGTGTTTCATCTGCCATTTTAGTACCATTGTGGTGTCCCTGACCCATGACGCTGATCCAAAAATCTTCAGGTAGCTTCAGATGGCCCATGAGGCCTTTAAAGAAATAACAGACACCTTAAAAATGCCCCAGTGTGTGAAATACCCAGGATTCCTTTGATCATAGAGGTCAATGCCTCTAATATAGAGGTCAGGCCATTGCTGGTCCCACCGCGCAAGGCCCAATAACAGACAATACCCCTTTTATCTTTCATCGACCGTCTCCATCCAAAAGAAACTATGATTTTGGTAACAGAGAGCTATAAGCAGTTAAGCTGGCTACAAATACCAGGAGTCATTATTCATGCTCAGTTGGTAAGGTACTTGGCCGGTGTGCATTCCCTCTTGCGATTCATTTGAAGAGATATCTCTATTTGTAGATATAGCCTTCCTAAGCATTAGTAAACAGGGCTCCTTATTTTTTCCTGTTGGATTAACTGTGTATGAGAGAAGCATTGGGACTTCAACCGTGTGTCAGTCGGCCAAATAGCTGGTTAGCTGACTGTGTTCACGGTTCCACATAGCACTCTCTCCAATTAGCTGTATTTAGTTTAGCAAGTGAATCTAGATGTAGAGAAGAGTTGACTCTTTGACTCCTTCCCCTCACTAAAGCAAACAGTGAGCTTGGGGTAGACTGTAGAGTCTGAGGCTTACCCCTCTAGAACTAGAGATTTAAAGTCAGCCAATCAACACTCTTTCCCTGTGGTTCTCAGTCATTCTAATATAAAAAAACTAACCAGTATATTCTTTTGTTCATTTTTCCAGGCTTCAAGGACCTGATGAATCAAGTATTTAGTGTTATTGGTAAGACAATGTGTTTATTCTTTATGGATTTACGATTAAGTGGTAGTGCTATTAACGGCACTAATAATTTTTGTCTGTTATGTATTTCATTGCTTGAAATATGTTTGGAACATACAAAAAACACTCAAATAGTGTGTAGTCAGAATCAGTAATGAACCAATTGCTTGTTTATTCCTGTATACACACATATGGAAATATGTTATAATTATCCAGTTAGTCCTTCAGCAAATTTTTTCTATACTACATCTTAAAATGTATAAGACATTTTTTTTATCATTTAATTTATTTGGATATTTTATTTGAGTAATCACATTGGTCAGTAAGTAGAAACTGTCAGTCCTTAGGCCTTAATGCATTCCATTAAGTAGAAAATCAAATAAGGAAATTATTAAATGTCACAGTGGCCCAGCAGGTAGTGATGGTGCCTTAGCTCTCCAAAGTATTACCCTCAGCACCTCTTACAGTCTAAGTGGAAATTATTTGTGTTTATGTAGTTGTTTCCTGTGTAATTTGTTTACCTCCAGCCTGCCAAATGTTAGTTAGTATGTGGTTTGCTTCTAGCTGTAATTGTATGATGCCCTGTAGTGGACTGGCAATCTATTCATTCAATTTGTCCCTTATAGCCCCCAGCCAAAATTACTTTTATTTTAATTAGTAGATTTAGTAGATACTGAATATGAATGTTCCCACCATGAATGTTTTACAGAAACTGAAAAAAGGTAAAAGTGTATAACATTAGGAAATAGTAGCAAATATTTTTTTAAAGGTAATCCAGAAATGATAATGAATAGGTGTTTTTTTTATTATTTTAATACTGAGCCTAGTTAAACAAGGGAAGGAGACAACACAAGGGCAGATTAACATATAAGCACTATTAACATCACTGCAATACATGTTAATCAGCCCTAAAAATCAAGTACATTAATGTACACTGTTTGCTTAATAAAATTTGAACTCTTAATTTTTTTTTATTTCATTTTAAATATTTGTTAAATATACATATATTAAAACTTGTGTATATTTATATATATTACATATAAACTTGCATATACATGTTAGACTGTTTTTTGAAAGTGTATTTAAGTGTTAAAATATTTTTCATTTCATGTTTCTCTTATCATTGTAGATTTCTAAACTGCCATGTCATTTTAACAATCAATCTTTGCTTCACTCTTATCATTAATTAAATATACAGTAGTCACAGTGTAAATACTCAGGCTAGTTGGATACACCTGGAATCCTAATTGAAATTTTGTTCAATTTATTTAAAAGAATCCAGATGTTTGCTGCTCAGGTGGCGCAGCGGTAAAAACACATACTGGAACACCAGAGCTGGGTTCTCGAATACATCGTATCGAGTCTTAGCTCTGCCTACTGGCTGGGCTGAGCTGCTACATGAACAACGATTGGCCTGTTGTTCAGATAGGGGTGGGATATTAAAAGCTGGATAGGGACTCTCTAATAACTAATGCAGTTACGACCTCTGCTGGCTGATTGATGGCACCTGCACAGAGATGGGAAAAGAGTGCTGTCAGGGTGTGTCTTTGTGTGATTTGTTCTCCTCAATCAGAGCGGAGATCGGCATTGGTGGAGAGGAAGCATGACGCAATCATAAAGAAAACAAAAAAAAAGAATCCAGATGTTTTGGTTTAAATGAAATGTTTGCTTTTGTGCTATATTGCTTTACTTGAACAGTGACATCAATCAACAATTAAAAATGTTTTAAAGTACTGGGCTGTGTTTTTTGGCAGCTAACTCCTCCACTGCTCTGAAGATCCAGAGCACTGAGGAGGGCATCCGCCTCTACACATTTGTCAGCTATTACAACGATGAACTGCTTGTCACCTGGCAACACAAGTATGTGCATGATTGCATTATAAAATTCCAGCCAAAATACAAAATGCCTATATAAACGTCTGTACAAAGTACCCTGTCTGACATGTAAACTGACCTAATTCATGTAGTAAATTTTAAGAGCGTGTAAATGAGCAGACTTTTTTGTTTAGGGATGCTGCTATTGCCTTCTCTGATCGTATTAAGAGTGGTGTGGTGGGTGAACAGCTGTGGCTGCAGATCTCTGAACCAACAGAAAAAGACAAGGGCAAGTACGCCATTGAGTTCTCTGATGGAAAAGGAGGATTGAAGAGAACAATTGAGCTAGCTGGTCAAGGTAACCATAAGGGGTTTTTTTCATACACATTATGGATGATCAGCTAGTCAACCTCAGTACTAATGGTTACAACATGTTTTGTTTTTATATTTTCAGCATATGATGATGCCTATGCAGAATTTCAAAGACTCAAGTAAGTCTCAGAAAGCGTAAGATAAGATAAGATGCCACGCATTTTATAATTTGCTGTCTTACATGCTTCCCTTACCTAAACATAAAATGACAAGAAAATCATGTTGAATGATGGTTCTAAAAAAGTTGGGGTGTGACCTAACAAAAAATACATGCAATTTTAGAGTAAATATGTAATATATATGCAATTTCTTGTTCATGATATGATGATTATTGCCTTTAACATTTTCTGTTGTTTTCCCACAGAGCGGCAGCCATTGCAGAAAGAAGTGAGTAACTGCAGACATATGTGCGCACACACACACACACACACTCACACACACACACACACACACATTTAAAGTCCAAGCTAATTTTTATAATGTTACTTTGCATTACCAGATCGTGCTCGTGTGGCCGGAGGACTGCCTGATGTGGTGACCATCCAAGAGGGCAAGGTATGAACTAATCCAGCTAAATCCAAGTGTATCACCTACACAACCAGCAGAACAACATAATCACTAATATTGGCAAATTCAAAAACTATGTGTGTTTAATCAGTGTTGGATGACAACATGCATGTACTTAAATATAAGACTTTCTAGTTGCCCTTAACCTTGCTGGCCCTTAACTGTAAATTGCTTTATATAAAAGCACCTGCAAAATGTGTTTGGGCACAATGGGTATATAGAGTAAATTATGTAATCTTTAAACACAAAGATTAAATATTTTAATGATTTTTCCCAAACTGATTTAAATAAGTTATACAGGGCACTGTAACCAAAGAGCAATGAGAAAATGAAATTACAACATATTTCGTGTGGGACAAAGGGTAGTTATTAATTCGGTGATTTATAATCAGGAGGTCAGGATAACTATATGAACCTTTCATTTAAATTCTGTCTTGTATTTGCATCTAATAGTCCCACTGTTGGTTTGTATTGTATGCTTAATCTATATGCTTAATCCTGAGTTTTACCTTTAAGCCCTGTGTATTATTATTATTATTATTATTATTATTATTATTATTATTATTATTATTATTATTATTATTATTATTATTATTATTATTATTATTATTATTATATTTTTTTTATCACAGGCTTTGAATCTGACATGTAACATCTCTGGAGATCCAGTGCCTGAGGTGACTTGGCTGAAGAATGAGAGAGAAATGGTGTCTGATGACCACTACATCCTTAAATTCGACTCTGGCAAGTTTGCCAGCTTCACCATCAGCAAAGTGAACTCAAACGACTCCGGAAAGTACAGCATCCTTGTAAAGAACAAGTACGGTACAGAGAGTGGCGAGTTTACCGTAAGTGTCTTTATGCCTGATGAAATGCCCGTCAAGAAAAAGTAGAAACCAACAAACACATATGGATAAAAAGTAAATATGTATAAATGTTGAGAAGCAGATAATATGTTCCTTTTTAAACGTGTAGATTTGGGCATTAGATATCTAACATTACTGTTATCCATACAAAATCTCTCAATTACAGCAATAATTTAAATTGAAAAGAAAATACAGAATGGTGCTTAGGTTAAAAATGACAATCTTGGTCCAGTTTTTTTGTCAAACCACCACAGTAATTGTCCTCATCTTACATTGTATTAGTAGCATTAGCATAAAAAATTATAAATAATGTCCTATAATAGAGGTTTCCAAACTTGACTTTGATAATCAGCAGCTGGCTTTGTCAGTTTTGCTCCATTTCCCAACACACTCATTCTCCACAGCTAATTACTATGAATCAGATACAAAATGTGGTCTGCTTAAACGTTTTTATAAATTAAATTGGGAAAATTAAATTGACATATTGAAAGATATACTGTACTTTTAGTTTTCAACCTAATCTCTATACGTCACATGTGTTGCACACAATCCAGTAACATAATCCAGACTTTTGGGATGTTTTTGGGAGAAAAGAATGGAAACCAGTGTGTTTGAAACACATATGAATTCTTTGAGTGCTCAACTGACACAGTTGTCCGTGTCTGAGGGAGAGAAGGCCGAATGGTGCCTTTTCTGGCATTAAGGTGCTGGAAAGCATACAGAAAGCATAGCTAATTTCGGTGTCAGAGGAGACATGTGCTAGCCTGCAGCCCTCCTCGGCCACCAGAATTGCTGTGCAAGAGACAGAGATTGCCAGATTGCATGTACAATTGGATATATGCAATTAGGGACAATGCAATTAAAAAAGTAATTACAGCCTATACAGGTTTTCCTGGTATTCTCAGTACAGGGGCATATTTAAATTATAGTTAGTGGTATTAATTAAAATTAGGCTGAATAATGCTGCAGTATTTCTTTCACTTTTCTCTAAGCGTCTGTAATTTTATTTGTTGTGTGGTATAACTCCAGATTAGAGCGGCACTTTAGTTTTAGCCTTTATCATGCTGTAATTGTGTGTTAAGTGTGCGTGTGTATATTGTGGCATTTTTGTCAAAGAACTGCAGCACTGATGCCTGCATAAACAATTTAAAGCATTGACCTATAGGGATATGTGTTCCAAATATTTATATTTTAATTTAATTTAATAGGTCATTACATGCATGTAAAATCTGGCATCACATCCTTTTCCATCATGACCTGTGTTCAGAGCACTCCACCTTTTTATGTTGCATAGGATTTAGCACCACGCCCCAGGCACTGTGTAAAAAAACTGTGACATCACTGTGTTAAAGCTTTGGCAACATTTCTCATGTCACTTTAAGATGATGAAGTCTCTGTTTCTGTCCTGTTGCAATAAAATGAGCACATATCCCCTCACCTCCCTCTCTGTGTGGTTTCAATGTGTCTTTCCCATTCACTCTGTGCTTTTTACTTCTGCAACTCACTCACTGGCAGCGATGCTCTCCTGAATACCAGAGTTCACTGTCACTATCAGTTCTACACACACAGACTCACTTTACTGACAGACTTGCTGGCTCACTCACTCACTTCACTCTAACTCCCACTCAGACATGAAAACACACAGAACTGGTAATAAAATCAATTATTACGAGCTATGCTCTTTTATTAATTTTATATACAACCCCAAATCAGAAAATGTTGGGACAGTATGGAAAATGCAAAAATAAAATAAAAATGTAGTGTTCCTTACATTTACTTTGACTTTTATTTGATTGCAGACAGTTTAAACCCAATATACTGTTAATATACCTCCATTTCTGCATTTCAGGCCTGTAACACATTCCAAAAAAAGTTGGGACGGGGGCAATTTAGGTGGTAATAAGGTGAAAAAACTAAATAATGATGTAATTCCAAACAGGTGATGTCAACAGGTGATTGTAATCATGGTTTGGTACAAAATCAGCATCCAGGAAAGGCTGAGTCTTTGATGAGCAAAGATGATCAAAGGATCTCCAGTTAAATATTGAAATATTGAAATGTTTAAAAACAATGTACCTCAAAGAAAGATTGGAAGGGATTTGCATATTTCTCCTTCTACAGTGCATAATATCATTAAACGATTAAAGGAATTGGGAGGAATTTCAGTGCGTAAAGGCCAAGGGCGCAAGCTTAAGCTGAACGCCCGTGATCTTCCATCCCTCAGTCGGCACTGCATCCAGAACCACCACTCAACAATAGCTGAAGAATGAGACAAAATAAAACCTGAAACACTAAATCACTTGGTATCCTTGGGGCAGAAACATCTGGTGTGGTGAAAAGAAATAGCAACAATACAAAGTGGTAAATGCATTACAGTCTCATCTGTTGCAGGCCTGAAATGCAGGAATGGATGTTTATTAATAAATGAAATGATGCTGACCAGACAAAACATGAAATATCTCAGGTTCTGCTTCCTGTCTGCAATGAAATAAAAGCCAATATAAATGTAAGAAGCTCTGTGTTTTTATTATTATTTGCATTTTTCATGCTGTCACAATTTTGTTTCTGTTTTGGGGATGTATTATAGGTATAGTGTAGGTTAGTGTAATTATTCAACCAGTTTTAATTTTGTTACTTAATATACTAACCTTATTTCAGAAAAAGTTTGCACATTGTGTGCAGTCAACAGAAGAATCTGTGATTGGTAAATTCTCTTGAATCTTTATTGAACTGATGAAAGTGGAAAGTGGATTTCCATTTAGAATTTGATGCCTTAAACACACTCCAAAAATTGGAGGGAATCATGATAAAGTATAAGAAGGATCCACCAAAAATCAGTCTTTACAAGCAATGATGGGTCATGGCTCACCATTTTGTGCCAAACTTTAGGAGAGAATTGTCAATCAGTTTAAAAAGAACATTTCTCAATGCAAGATTGCAAATTATTAAGTCTTTAAGCATCTACTGTTATAATATTGTGAAATATAACACGGATGTCAAGTTCTATGTGCCAGAGATGAGAAGGACCATCCAGACTGTTATCAACAAAAGGTGTGAAAGCCAAAATCTGTCATGGCATGATGATGCACCAGTGCCCACAGCATGGGTGACTTGCATATGTGTGTAGGTACTCTTGATGTTAAGGCATATATTGGGATTTAGGATTGTTTCAGCAAGATAATGCCAGATGATGACCATGGACTGTTGAGCAGCTAAAGTCTTGTATCAAGCAATGATATGAATAGAAAAAAAATTCCACTTGCAAAACTGCAGCAATTCGTGTCCTCAGTTACCAAACCATTAAAAAAGTCATTAATAAGAAAGGTAATGGAACACATGGCTAAACACACCTCTGTCCCAACTTTCTGTCTGTTGCAGGCATTAAATTCTAAATGTGTTTCTATTTACAAAATACAATGAAGTTTATCAGTAAAAACATTGAAAATCATTCTTTTTACTTTTATCTGCTAAAAACGATTCAAGGAAAGTAACAAATCGCTAATTCTTTTTTCAAAACGTCCCAACTTTTCTGGAAATGGGGTACATTTATTCTTAATAAATGTATACTTATTGTAGCTTAACTTTATACTTATAAATATGAAGAATTGTGGCTGTGTATAGATGGAAAATGTTGCAAAGGCATTTATGGCACGTGTCTGTAATTGTGTAATTATATACTGTACACAATCGTATATACATTAGTACCACCCCCAAAAAATAAGCATGGCCTTGCCTAGTGTTAGTGACAATTGTGCATATCACGATCAGTGATAAATGTAGTTACTTGTAGTACACATGTTAAATGCAGCAGATATGGGCAGCTTAACATGTGACGTCACTGAAAAAGGTAACTTTGATAAGGACCAGAGAACTGTGCTGAAGTATCAAAAGGGTGCTTACAGTCATGGTGAGCACCCAAGACAGTGCCATGAACTGTCGACGCCAAGACAACAGAGCCACCAACCTAGCCGGTGTCCACACAAACACGATTGGCCGTGTTTGAGGGAGGAAAGTGTAACAAGGTGGGTCATGCATTGCTACTGAAGTGCAAGATGAAGCCCCACACCGGAAGAATGAAGATAAAGCCACTAACAGAAAATGGAACAGTCGCAAATCAATTAGGTGGCCAAAATAACAGAAAGAGGGAAATAGAACCAAGATAGCACAGAACTCAGAACACCCCAAACCCACCAACTGGCGGTGCCCACACATAACATGGCAGGTGGCCAAAATAACAGAAACAAGGTAAGCAATAAAAGACAAAAGAGCTGGCAAATCTGAGAGGTAGAAACCCTGATACATAGAAAAAACTTCGACCTGGAGCAAATTAAAGCACAAGTGATTGTCAATTAAGAGAAACAGTTACATCAGTCATCTGCTCCTCTTTGGCTCTTCTGCCGACCAATTGGCATTGCAGCTACTTTAGCTGGTCCAAGCAAAACTGTTCTGGGTGCCTGCGCAAAGTGGTGGGTGGGAAGGAGGTGGGTTGTGAATAGATGGAGCATAGCATGGCTTTCCATATGTGATACAACAGTGCATAAAAAACAACATTGGCAGGTAATAAGAAGTGGCCGCAGATTGGACATGGGTCGAAGAGGGCGTGTGGTAAGCCAGCTTCCCTTGATCAGATCAGAGGTATGCAAGCGGCAGCGGATTCTGTTTTCTCTAAGATCTTGTGGACAGCCTGGCATGTGTGTTAGTACAAAATAAATTGATATACCTGCAGGTAATGTCACACTACCAGATACCACAGTACTTCAGATGTCTTGTGGAGTCCATATTTGGTGGGTCAGGGCTGTTTTAACAACATATTGGCCCATCAGTGTATATCTTTAAAATAATGGCTCCTTAGTTAAATTTTAAGAATTTTGAAACTGCAGATTTGTTAGTGACTCTCAAAGCCTTTAAAAATTGCTGCACAATGCTTCAAAAAGCCATAAACAAAAAAACAAAAACAGTGGTTAAATACATGTTTATGCATTGTATATTTTGAAAGATTCATAAAGTATTGCACACTTTATTGTGCTGTGATTTTGAATGGTCTTTATTTCCAATTCCATCCATCTTTACTTAATATCCCATAATGACAAAGTGAATATGATACATGTAAGAAAGGTTTTCGTCAGGGTGGAAAGACAGAACCCTTAGATATACTATATCTATAAAAAGCTATAAACTTTCTGTGCAGAGAAGGGAGAACCTGTTGGACCAATTATCTTTGCAGCACAGCATCAATCAAGATATGGTATATGCAACTGTTAAGCAAAAGGCATATAAAAGAATATGAAATTACTCTGGTAACGTGATTAAAAAAAGTCTATGATCTTATGAGGAAAAAATGTAACTTTTTGGGCAGAAAGGACTATGTTTGGCAAAACGTCCCCACTTGACACAAAGCTAATACCATCGCTATGGTGCAACAAGGTGGTGCCAGCATCATTCAATGGTGATTCAGCCAAATAAAGAAAACGTCCTCTAGAGCATACTCTTTCATAAGACAATGACCTTGGCCTAAGTGGAGACTGATGGCAGTTATATCTATTCAAAAACAAAAATCTTAATTAGTCTACTAAATGTCAAGTGGTCTAAATACTTCTCTAAATACTACTCTAAATCAATTAAATATTTGAAGCAATAACATAGGTATTTAAAGCCATGTGTCTTAGGGCTTGCTTGGGTCTAATATATCACACACAAAAATTGGAGTTTGCTCTGATATGCACTATTAAAGCTGGGCGGTACCTGAATCACCTGGGTTAATGATTCAAATCTTTGTACTGAATCAGGAATCACGAGTCCGAAATTTCAATTAACCAGGATCCTATGAGGCCTCTGACTGGCTGCCGCTAAGTACACAAGGCGGGTGATCAGGCTCACCGAAACACCGCGGACTCGATTTGGCTAAACCGACTTTACTCCAGTCCGTGAATCTAAGCAATAAGTTAAATATTCCAATAAACAAGCAGTTAAACACACTGGTGTTCGTTATGTGGCTGCACATGCTATTATTATTATCATCAGTAGTAGAGGTATAGATTAGTAATGCAGCATATTTTCTTGTAAGCAAAACAACAACAAAATATAGTTACATTATTATTAAAATGCAAATGCTTACAGGCTACTTTAGTACTGTACCACTTAAGGAGTATCATAGCCCCCATGATAATTTTAAACCCTTGACCCATTAATATACCCATCTGATTAACAGGTGAGTCCACCCCCCTCTCCCGCATGATCAAGATTCCACTTAGAAAAAAGTGTCAACTTGTCACTGACAGGAGAAGTGTGAGATGCCAAGAGAATTAAGAGAGAAGGATTTATTTACAGAAGATGAGTGCACAGAAGACAAGTGATATTTGGATGCATTTTCATGCAGTAAATCAGTCGCAATCAGAATGTCAGTACAAGTGACTCAAGTGACTTAACTGACCCAAGTGAACCGGATCACATTACTGAGTGACTCAGATTAACCCGAGTCCATAAAATGAACCGAATTTACCACCACTATGCATCGTCAGCTGTGGGACCTTATATAGGCAGCTGTTGGCAATCCCCAATCATGTCCAATCAATTGAATTTACCACAGGTGGACTCCAATTAAATTGTAGAAACATCTTAAGCAGTATCAGTGAAAACAAACTGCACCTCAGCTCACTTTTGGGTGTCACATCAAAGGGTGTGCACACTTGTGCACATGTAAATGTCTAAAAACCTACTTTCACTTTGTCATTGTGGGTTATTTTGTGTGGAATTTTGTGACAAAAAATAAACTCAATCTATTATACAGTAGAATGAGTCTGTAATGTAATAAAACGTGGAGAGGGTGAAAGGGGGGTGCAGACTTTCCGGCTTGACTGTAGTATTCAACCACTGTTTTTTACTGAATGTGCAGTATATTCAACCTTAATATCTAGTTTATACTTTTCAGTTTACTTTATAGTTTTTATCTTAATCTTAAAGGGTAAGTGAGGCAAAACTCATGCCCTGACAGCTTTACACAGAACGGACCTGAAAAGTCATGTTTGTAACGCTCTACACAGGAAAGCTCACAAAGCGTAAAGTACATGCAAGCTATTGTCATTACTTTTACAGTGAGCTCGACAACTTTAGTTTGTATTTTATACAGTGTGTATTTGACATAATTTATTCTTTTAAATCTATACAATTCAATGTAAGTATAATTCCATTATTACTTAAACAGTATCTATAACAATATACATTAAAAATGTTGGTTTAAAATTCCAGCATAAAACTGCTTCAAAAACATTTAGATACTGATCTGTTAGTTTGGACCTAAAGCATTTCTTAAGTTCATAACAAACGTAGCATTCTTTTTGCATGCTTGTTTATGTCTGTACATGTCTGTACCACTGCTGCAAACCTCTACCCTGGCCGAGGTAGGCCATACCTAAAACACACTCCCTCCGACACGTGCAGTTGCCAACCACTTCTTTTCACCTGCATGAGGCCGGTTCACACAGGGACACATACTGCTCTCCAATATCTCCTCACACAGGGAGTAGTATCACGTAAGGACAGTCACACACTGCTCTCCAATATCCTCTATGCAGACACCATTGACCCTCACTGCTGGCAGATGTTAGCCAAGTCTGCAAGTAAGCGACAAGATGGCCAATAGCAGAGCTGAGATTCTTCGCGAGCCCAAGATCCCAGCATGCCCCACAGAACTATGTTATGAAGTCACCTAATTTGAATATAAATACACCTAATTTTAGTATAAATACACTATTATTCCAAACTGAAAAAATATGGCACAGCTGTGTCTCTGCATTGCGATTGCTGTTCAGAGGAAAAGTTAGAGTTTGACAAACAGCATGCTGGAGACTTGGCATATAAGTGGAAAAGATTCTCTGGTCATATGAAACCAAAATCTAAGGTTCTGGCTTTGCCGCAAAGAGATATGTTTGGTCGAAGCCTACCACTTTTGATCACTCTGAGAACATCATCCCCACAGTAAAGAATGCTGGTTGCAGCATCAGGTTGTGGAAATTGTTATGTTTTTATTAGCAGGGACTGGGAAATTCAGTCAGGATTAAAGGCAAAATATTAAAAATCAAACACAGCATAATCTTAAAGAAAATCAGCTCCAGTTTGCAAGGGGCTCCCGATTGGATCGTAGGATTACCTTCCAACAGGATTAAGTCTGTAAGCATACTTCCGAAACTACACTGGATTAGAAACCTAGAATCCTCAAGAATGTATGGCAAGACTTTTATCCAATCTGACTGAGTTTGAACAGTTTTGCCAGAGAAAATGGACATAAAAATCTGCATCCATATATGCTGATATATTGTGTAAATCAAATTGAAATATTATGAAATAGAAAAGGTTGTACAGAGTGAATTCCTTACGCAAGACACTGTATATACCAGTAGGAGTTGTTTTAATTGTAGTACTAAAATGCTATTCTTTTATACTATATTTCAGACATAAGAAATTGGCCATAAATTGGCCATTTTATACAATAATGGCACTGTATAAAAGCTATAAAATGTATTTCATGTGTCAGTGCAAACAACATCATGGTCTAACTGATATAAAATACTCATCTTATTTACTGCCCAAGCAAAAAACCTTAGCTTAAATAATTACATTTCAAATGCCTGTCTTTTTAAGACCTGCAGAATATTCACACAGCAGTGAAATTTAGATTATTTGCTAAAAATGTTTTTTTTTTGTGTTCCTCTCATTATTGAATAATTTTTGTTCTCCAAGTAGGTAATACACATTCCTTAGGAAATAGGAATGCAATGGGAAACTAATGACAACATTAAACAATTAAAATGGTAATACAGCTTTACCTGCACCCGGTGGGATCTCACAGAGAAATATCTAGTTATGATTACCTATTGTTTATCATAAATATTAAATGAAACATTACAACAGTTTATCATCTGATGTGAGTATATTTCTAGTGTTGGTTTTCTTAATTCTCTAGCTGAATGTGATCGAGAGCTTGGGTGATGTGGGTGTGGTCTCATACCTGGCTGATGCAGAGGGCAATGTGGTGATTGGACCCACAACATCCTTTTGTACACCTCCAACAACTCTCAAATCAAAACCTGTAACATCCACTACATCATCTCCACCAAGTCCACCATCTGCTTCCACAACACCTCTTTGTCCAACATCAACTACCCCCACATCAGAGGATAAACTTAAGAAGAAAGCAGCAGATGAGAAGAGGGAGAAAAAGAAGGTGACAAAAAGGAAAGGTGAGACTTCATTCTGAATTAAACACACAGTTTAATAAAATGCCCATGAGGTTTAATGTAGAACTAAAATTGGCTTAGTGTATATAGAATATACACCGACCAGGCATAACATTATGAGCACTGTCAGGTGAAGTAAATAACACTGATTATCTCTTCATCACGGCACCTGTTAGTGGGTGGGATATATTAGGCAGCAAGTGAACATTTTATCCTCAAACTTGATGTGTTAGAAGCAGGAAAAATGAGCAAGCGTAAGGATTTGAGCGAGTTTGACAAGTCCAAATTGTGATGGCTAGACATCTGGGTCAGAGCAACTCCAAAACAGCAGCTCTTGTGGGGTTTTCCTGGTCTGCAGTGGTCAGTATTTATCAAAAGGGTCATGGGTGGCCGAGGCTCATTGATGCACGTGTGAGGCGAAGGCTGGCCCGTGTGGTTCGATCCAACAGACGAGCTACTGTAGCTCAAATTGCTGAAGAAGTTAATGCTGGTTTTGATAGAAAGGTGTCAGAATACACAGTGCATCACAGCAAAAGGGGGACCAACACAATATTAGGAAGGTGGTCATAATGTTATGCCTGATCGATGTACATACACTGATCAGTTTATTAGGAACACCTGGACAACTGCTTATTTATGTGATTATCAATCAGACAGTCAAGTGTCAGCAACACAGTACATTAAAGCATACAGACATTGGTCATGATGGTTGTTAATTCCAGATGAACTGGTCTGAGTATGTACATTACAAATGGAAGTTCTGACAATAACCCAAGCATTGAAAAGCTAACAAGAATTTATTTTATTGGTTGTACTTTTTGTACATTTAGCAACAATCCCATAAAGTGAGCTTGTTGCCTCTTTACCAATGTTTTTGTCCGTAGTTAACATATTGTGGCGTCTGTGAGAAGAAAGGAAGCGTCTTTGCTCTTTTATTTGTAGGAGGCTGCTCTTTATTAGGTACTGCTTCTGAATTAATTACAAAAGCATGTAGAAAAGACCAGATCTGACGTATCTGAGGCAGATCCCTCCCACTATGCTTAAACAAGTAAACAGAACAGGATGGTCACTGAATACAGCACACTAAACGAAAACTGTAACTTACAAATTGAACATACACATGGACACATGAAGCGCTATGTGCTGCTGCATTTGGAATACAGCTATGTACATGTAAGCAAAACACAATGTTATCTAAAAAACCCACTTTTTAACTCTCAGAGAGCTGAGCAGTTGCCACAATATTTTGCCAGGACTTTTGAGACTTCCGAATTTGATTGGTTAAAAATTTCAACCTTCAAGAAATCTCTATTCAAGCTTTAATGCTGTAAGTTAGTAGAGTTAGTAGGAAGTAGTAGGAAGTAACTTTCTCTGTGCAAATATCTAACCTCTAATATCTAATCTAATATCTCATTTAGAGTCTGTTATTCTGAAACTACCTTTTGGGGAGGCAAAGTTGGATGAGAGCTCACCTGTCACATCTCTGCCTGATGCACTACTGGAAACCAGCATGGTATCAGCAGATGAGAAAGAACTAGTGGAAGAGGTCTTCTGATATTTGTGGCCAGAGGCACAGGTCAACTGGGAAAAATCTGGCTTGATTTATGCATGTCATGACAAAAAAAATTACTTGGTGTGTTAAAGAGTTTTATTTTGCTAATCAAGGGTTTTTTGACTGTTTGCCAGTTTGTTCTAATGCATAAATTAACACATATGTAATGTTTTATTGATTATTTTATGTTAATGTAATGAAAGACACCGTGTTAGGATGATGGTGTTATTCTGTTTGGTTTTAAACTGTGTGAAAAACTAAATGATGCCTTTTTTACGCTTTGAAATCATTTAAGGTGCACATTCACTACTTTATTATTACTATTATTATTATTATTGCAAATAATATAAACATATCTGAAGAACAAGTGTTAAAACAATGCAATCAAAGCATTAGATTGCAAATAAGAATTCCATGCTAATTGACTAGCATCATAAAATACTATGGTTGCAAAGTTATGATTGTGTTAAATCATAAATACACGGGTCAAAAATTGCAGTTACTTTTCACATTTAGCATTCAAATGAGGGGAAAATCTGTATGACTTTACATGTGGCATGGTTGTTGGTATATGATAAACTAGTTTAAGTACACTATATTGCCAAAAGTATTCGCTCGTCTGCCTTCACACATACAGTGTATCACAAAAGTGAGTACACCCCTCACATTTCTGCAAATATTTTATTATATCTTTTCATGGGACAACACTATAGAAATAAAACTTGGATATAACTTAGAGTAGTCAGTGTACAACTTGTATAGCAGTGTAGATTTACTGTCTTCTGAAAATAACTCAACACACAGCCATTAATGTCTAAATAGCTGGCAACATAAGTGAGTACACCCCACAGTGAACATGTCCAAATTGTGCCCAAAGTGTCAATATTTTGTGTGACCACCATTATTATCCAGCACTGCCTTAACCCTCCTGGGCATGGAATTCACCAGAGCTGCACAGGTTGCTACTGGAATCCTCTTCCACTCCTCCATGATGACATCACGGAGCTGGTGGATGTTAGACACCTTGAACTCCTCCACCTTCCACTTGAGGATGCGTCACAGGTGCTCAATTGGGTTTAGTCCATCACCTTTACCTTCAGCTTCCTCAGCAAGGCAGTTGTCATCTTGGAGGTTGTGTTTGGGGTCGTTATCCTGTTGGAAAACTGCCATGAGGCCCAGTTTTCGAAGGGAGGGGATCATGCTCTGTTTCAGAATGTCACAGTACATGTTGGAATTCATGTTTCCCTCAATGAACTGCAGCTCCCCAGTGCCAGCAACACTCATGCAGCCCAAGACCATGATGCTACCACCACCATGCTTGACTGTAGGCAAGATACAGTTGTCTTGGTACTTCTCACCAGGGCGCCGCCACACATGCTGGACACCATCTGAGCCAAACAAGTTTATCTTGGTCTCGTCAGACCACAGGGCATTTCAGTAATCCATGTTCTTGGACTGCTTGTCTTCAGCAAACTGTTTGCTGGCTTTCTTGTGCGTCAGCTTCCTTCTTGGATGACGACCATGCAGACCGAGTTGATGCAGTGTGCGGCGTATGGTCTAAGCACTGACAGGCTGACCTCCCACGTCTTCAACCTCTGCAGCAATGCTGGCAGCACTCATGTGTCTATTTTTTAAAGCCAACCTCTGGATATGACGTCGAACACGTGGACTCAACTTCTTTGGTCGACCCTGGCGAAGCCTGTTCCGAGTGGAACCTGTCCTGGAAAACCGCTGTATGACCTTGGCCACCATGCTGTAGCTCAGTTTCAGGGTGTTAGCAATCTTCTTATAGCCCAGGCCATCTTTGTGGAGAGCAACAATTCTATTTCTCACATCCTCAGAGAGTTCTTTGCCATGAGGTGCCATGTTGAATATCCAGTGGCCAGTATGAGAGAATTGTACCCAAAACACCAAATTTAACAGCCCTGCTCCCCATTTACACCTGGGACCTTGATACATGACACCAGGGAGGGACAACGACACATTTGGGCACAATTTGGACATGTTCACTGTGGGGTGTACTCACTTATGTTGCCAGCTATTTAGACATTAATGGCTGTGTGTTGAGTTATTTTCAGAAGACAGTAAATCTACACTGCTATACAAGCTGTACACTGACTACTCTAAGTTATATCCAAGTTTCATGTCTATAGTGTTGTCCCATGAAAAGATATAATGAAATATTTGCAGAAATGTGAGGGGTGTACTCACTTTTGTGATACACTGTATATGAACTTGAGTGACGTCCCATTCTTAATCCATAGGGTTTAATATGATGTCGACCTACCCTTTGCAGCTATAACAGCTTCAACTCTTCTGGGAAAGCTTTCCACAAGGTTTAGGTGTGTGTTTGTGAGGTCAGACACTGATGTTGGACGAGAAGGCTTGGCTCGCAGTCCCCACTCTAATTCATCCCAAAGGTGTTTTATCGGGTTGAGGTCAGGACTCTGTGCAGGCCAGTCAAGTTCTTCCACACCAAACTCGCTCATCCATGTGTTTATGGACCTTGCTTTGTGCACTGGTGCACAGTCATGTTGGAACAGGAGGGGGCCATCCCCAAACTGTTCCCTCAAAATTGGGAGCATGAAATTGTCCAAATTCTCTTGGTATTCTGAAGCATTGAGAGTTCCTTTCACTGTAACTAAGGGGCTGAGCCCAACTCCTGAAAAACAACCCCACACCATAATCCCCCCTCCATTGAACTTTACACACTGCACAATGCAGTCAGACAAGTACCGTTCTCCTGGCAACCGCCAAACCCAGACTCGTCCATCGGATTGCCAGACGGAGAAGCATGATTCGTCACTCCAGAGAGCACGTCTCCACTGTTCTAGAGTCCAGTGGCGGCGTGCTTTACACCACTGCATCCGACGCTCTGCATTGTGCTTGGTGATGTAAGGCTTGGATGCAGCTGCTTGGCCATGGAAACCCATTCCATGAAGCTCTCTACGCACTGTGAAGTTTGGAGGTCTGTAGTGATTGATTTTGCAGAAAGTTGGCGACCTCTGCGCACTATGCACCTCAGCATCCGCTGACCCCGCTCTGTCATTTTATGTGGCCTAACATTTCGTGGCTGAGTTGCTGTCATTCCCAATCGCTTCCACTTTGTTATAATAGCACTGACAGTTGACTGTGGAATATTTAGTAGCAAGGAAATTTCACAACTGGACTTGTTGCACAGGTGGCATCTAATCACGGCACCATGCTGGAATTCACTGAGCTCCTGAGAGCAATGCATTCTTTCACAAATGTTTGTAGACGCAGTCTGCATGCCTAGGTGCTTGGTTTTATACACCTGTGGCCATGGAAGCGATTGGAACACCTGAATTCAATTATTTGGATAGGTGAGTGGATACTTTTGGCAATATAGTGTATGTCATGAATTGATGACAACAGATGCTAACCATTGCAAATCAATAGGTGTAGTGACTAATGCCGTCAACACATTTTTTAAAAGGTTGGAACAATGACTGGAACGTCTGTGGAAGGGCAAGGCCAAAAACCATACTGAATACCTGTGATTTGCTAAGATGGCAGTGCTTCTGTAATATTAAATATGCCTACTTTGGCTCTGGAATACCTAAGAAAACTATCTTACTATAAACAGTTTTAAATATACAGTGGATGTAGAAAATATTCAGACCACTTGACTTTTTGCAAACTGTATTGCATTGTTGGTTTGATTTTGAACACATGTAATTGAATAAACATTCTGACTAGTAAAAATGTGTTTTTTGAAAATGAATTGAAAATAAAACTGAATCTTATTAACAAAAGTACTCAGACCCTTTATTCAATAATTCACTGTAGCCCCTTTGGCAACAAATACAGCTGCGGGACTACTTGGATACATCCCTGCAAGCTTTGCACACCTAGGATAACCAGCTGTCCTTCTTGTGCCGGTTCCTCCTCTACAACATCAGAAAGATTTGACCATTTCTCTCTATGAAAGTCACTCAGATTCTTGTTTAATAACTTGTAAACTCAAGGCTGGACTACTGCAACTCCCTCCTGGCAGGTTCTCCCATGTTCACTATTAAACCCTTGCCTGCTTTTCAACCAACCTAAACGCTGCCACATCACCCCACTGCTGTGTTCTCATCTCTGGCTTTCTGTAGCTGCTGACATTCCGTTTAAAACAATGATGCTCTCCTACAAAGCAAAAAGTGGACCAGCCCCAAATTACCTTCAAGAACTCATAAAACCCCGCTCTGTATTAAGCAACCTTCAAGCTACTAGTCTCGCAGAAAGACAGAACTCGAGAAAGACACGCATTAAGGCTCTTTTCTGTACTAGCACCCAAGTGGTGGAACGAACTTTCCCTGTCTGTCTGAACATCCAAGTCTCCCAACATCAAAAGATGATTAAAAACCCAGCTCTTTATTAAACACTTAAGCTGATTAACTAACATGTACTTACTAACGCTCTTATTCATTTCTTTAAAAAATGTTCTAACAGGGTTTTAGCAGATTTGTGTTCTTGGACTGTTGTCTACTTAAACTAGAGTTAATGTTTACTATGGAAGCACTTCTGTAAGTTGCTCTGGATATGAGCATTTGCTAAATGCCGAAAATGTAAATGTAGACTATCCTCTTCTTCAGAATAGATCCTCTCAGGTAAGGTGGGATTTTGATTCTCAGTTGTTTGGGGTTTAATTCTTTGGCTTTGGCTGGACCGCTCAAGGACATTTAGAGACTTGGCCTGAAGTGAATTCAGTGTTGTTTATGCTGTATCCTTAGGGTCATTGTTATGATGAAAGTCTGTATATGCTTTGGAAGAGGTTTTCTTTACAGACATCCCTGTATTTGGCTTCATGAATCCAACTATCATTCCTTACCAGTCTCCCTGTCTTTGCCACTGAGAAGTACTTGCAAAGCATCATGCTCCACCACCATGCATCATTTACATTGTGCAAAAATCCAGGTCCGAAATTTCTAATCAGCCAGCCCATGGTGACAAAAGCAAGTTAAAACTGATGCTGATGCCACTGATGCTTTTGAATTAGTAGAGTTTGTCCTGCTTCTGGTGTGGATGTGTAGATCCATCTGTGGGGCTTTGCTCAAAAGGTGCTGTCATACTGCCTCTGCCTTAGCCGAGAGACGCCGTTACACTGAGTGAGTTCTTCAGAAAGAAGATCAAAGAAGGCTTGCATATCAAGTAGCGGAAACAAAAGTACTGGCATAGACATCATATGATAGAACACAATGACAATGGGCCAGAGGCAAAGAGGCCAATCATTCCTGCATTTAATAGGGTTTTTCCAGCTGTAGTGAATAAACACTGATGAAAAGAGATTGTCAAATTAAAGGAAATGCTTCTTACAGTCATTGGCACATCCATGCTCTCCCGATCTACACGGGAGGTGGAACCATTACAAAAATAGTAGAACAAGCTGTGTATTTATTCTGTCTGCTGCCAGCTGTCATTCCCTTTCTGTGTTTGTAGCATTGCTAATTAAACTGACTGAATTCACATACATTGTAAAGAACAGTCACATTGTGCTTTGGTTAGGTATTGTTAATATAGTAATAATAATTTTACATAAATAAGTGCCCAGTAAGCTTAATAAAAAATAACAAAACACATGACAGTAGAAAAAAATGGTAACAATAGGCATAATTTCACTTCACATTTCTATTAAAGTATATTTTATTGTTAAAGACTAATGACTGTTGTATTTACTGTAAATAGAATACTGATGATGAACAGCAAAATAATTGTCTAGAACTTAAGTCTTAGTTTGTGTTAATAAAAGAAGACCACATTAAACTGTTTCCTAGTAGCTACTGAACAACATACAACCCCAGATCAGAAAAAGCTGGGACAGCATGACAAATGCAAATAATAAAAAAAGTTTCTTACATTTACTTTGACTTTTATTTCATTGCAGACAAGATGAACCTGTCTTGTCAATTTCATTTCATTTATTAATAAACATCTATTCCTGCATTTCAGGCCTGCAACACATTCCGGGGCACATGGCATCCAATTTTTCCAAAAAATACCTGGAATGCTGATTCATCTGACCAAAATACACATTTCCACTGTGTGATGGTCCATCCTAGATGCCTCCGACCCCAGAGAAGTCGACACCGCTTCTGGACATGGTTAACATATGGCTTCTTTTTTCTCACAAAAGTGAGTACACCCGTCACATTTCTGCAAATATTTCATTATATCTTTTCATGGGACAACACTATAGACATGAAACTTGGATATAACTTAGAGTAGTCAGTGTACAGCTTGTATAGCAGTGTAGATTTACTGTCTTCTGAAAATAACTCAACACACAGCCATTAATAGGGGCCAGTGATAGCTCAGTGGTTAAGGTACTGGACTAGTAAACAGAAGGTTGCCGGTTCAAGCCCCGCCACCACCAAGTTGCCACTGTTGGGTCACTGAGCAAGGCCCTTAAACCCTCAATTGCTCATTGTGTTCCGCTCAGTGTGTAAGTCGCTTTGGATAAAAGCGTCTGCTAAATGCTGAAAATGTAATGAAAATGTAATGAAAATGTAATTAATGTCTAAATAGCTGGCAACATAAGTAAGTACACCCCACAGTGAACATGTCCAAATTGTGCCCAAAGTGTCAATATTTTGTGTGACCACCATTATTATCCAGCACTGCCTTAACCCTCCTGGGCATGGAGTTCACCAGAGCTGCACAGGTTGCTACTGGAATCCTCTTCCACTCCTCCATGATGACATCACGGAGCTGGTGGATGTTAGACACCTTGAACTCCTCCACCTTCCACTTGAGGATGCGCCACAGGTGCTCAATTGGGTTTAGTCCATCACCTTTACCTTCAGCTTCCTCAGCAAGGCAGTTGTCATCTTGGAGGTTGTGTTTGGGGTCATTATCCTGTTGGAAAACTGCCATGAGGCCCAGTTTTCGAAGGGAGGGGATCTTGCTCTGTTTCAGAATGTCACAGTACATGTTGAAATTCATGTTTCCCTCAATGAACTGCAGCTCCCCAGTGCCAGCAACACTCATGCAGCCCAAGACCATGATGCTACCACCACCATGCTTGACTGTAGGCAAGATACAGTTGTCTTGGTACTTCTCACCAGGGCGCCGCCACACATGCTGGACACCATCTGAGCCAAACAAGTTTATCTTGGTCTCGTCAGACCACAGGGCATTCCAGTAATCCATGTTCTTGGACTGCTTGTTTTCAGCAAACTGTTTGCGGGCTTTCTTGTGCGTCAGCTTCCTTCTGGGATGACGACCATGCAGACCGAGTTGATGCAGTGTGCGGCGTATGGTCTGAGCACTGACAGGCTGACCTCCCACATCTTCAACCTCTGCAGCAATGCTGGCAGCACTCATGTGTCTATTTTTTTAAGCCAACCTCTGGATATGACGCCGAACACGTGGACTCAACTTCTTTGGTCGACCCTGGCGAAGCCTGTTCCGAGTGGAACCTGTCCTGGAAAACCGCTGTATGACCTTGGCCACCATGCTGTAGCTCAGTTTCAGGGTGTTAGCAATCTTCTTATAGCCCAGGCCACCTTTGTGGAGAGCAACAATTCTATTTCTCACATCCTCAGAGAGTTCTTTGCCATGAGGTGCCATGTTGAATATCCAGTGGCCAGTATGAGAGAATTGTACCCAAAACACCAAATTTAACAGCCCTGCTCCCCATTCACACCTGGGACCTTGACACATGACACCAGGGAGGGACAACGACACATTTGGGCACAATTTGGACATGTTCACTGTGGGGTGTACTCACTTATGTTGCCAGCTATTTAGACATGAATGGCTGTGTGTTGAGTTATTTTCAGAAGACAGTAAATCTACACTGCTATACAAGCTGTACACTGACTACTCTAAATTATATCCAAGTTTCATGTCTATAGTGTTGTCCCATGAAAAGATATAATGAAATATTTGCAGAAATGTGAGGGGTGTACTCACTTTTGTGATACACTGTAACTCTGTATTGTAGTGCTTGACAAAGGTTTGCCAAAGTAATCCCTCACCCATGTGGTTATATCAGCTATTGTTGAGTGGCGATTCTTGATGCAGTGCCGCCTGAGGGATCAAAGATCACAGGCGTTCAGCTTAAGCTTGCGCCCTTGGCCTGTACGCACTGAAATTCCTCCCGATCCCTTGAATCGTTTATTGATATTATGCACTGTAGAGGGAGAAATATGCAAATCCCTTCCAATCTTTCTTTAAGGTACATTGTTTTTAAACATTTCAAGAACTGGAGATCCTCTGATCATCTTTGCTCATTAAAGACTCAGCCTTTCCTTGACGCTGCTTTTGTACCAAACCATGATTACAATCACCTGTTTGGAATCACGTCATGGTTTAGTTTTTTCACCTTATTACTAGCCCTAAATTGCCCCCGTCCCAACTATTTTTGGAATGTGTTGTAGGCCTGAAATGCAGGAATGGAGGTTTACTAACAAATGAAATAACGTTGAGCAAACAAAACTTGAACTATCTTGTGTTCAATCAAATAAAAGTCAAAGTAAATGTGAGGAACTCTGCATTGTTATTTTATTTGCATTTTCCATACTGTCCCAACTTTTTCTGATTTGGGGTTGTATATGTTTTAGCCTGGATGGTAAATAATGAAAAAAATTATTATTGTGGCATCACATAAAAATGGGTTGTTTATAACGAAACAACGTAGACATTTAGTAAATGAAAGGGTTTCTAAATATTTTTGACATTTTGCAATGTAGAAAAAAATGGTAATAATAATTCCACTTGACATTTCTATTATGGTATAATTTGTGGTTAGAGACCAATGACTTCTGTATATACTTTAAAAATGCATTAGATTTTTTTTATTTAAATAAATTTGTATTTGGTTTTACAAAATAACATTCATGCAATAACAACAAAAATACATCTTTGCAATTTGAATGATCTCAATAATATTTTATAGTGAAAAAGACAATTGTAAACTTGATTTAAAAGGCTTCCACTTTCAGATATGCAAACTCATGCCACATTTCTATTACAGTAATAAAAGTAATGCACAGATCATAGTAAGTTTCTAATTATACATAAGCAGCATTGTTTCTCTGAAGTAAACAGACCAGGCTTTGGGTCCGGCAGAGTTCCTGGCCATCCTTTATCATGTAGCTCATGCGACAAGCAGATTCCACATGTACAGTATGTCAACACCTGACCATGAGCCAGCTGGACATTCCATTCTTAAACCATGGGCATTTATATGGAGTTGCAGCTACACTAGCCAACATTTTTTACATTTTGTTTATGCAGTTTCCCCTCTTTTTCTCTTGACTTTAGTGTATCCAATTACCCAATTGCATTATGCTTCCTCTCTACTGATGTTGATCTCCACCCTGGTTGAGGAGAGCCGTGACTAACACACGCCCCCTCCAACACGTGTGCAGTACCAACTGCATCTTTTCACCTGCACGAGGCGAGTTCATATGCGGATCAGCTTTGTGTACGGAGAGTCACACCATGATCAACGCATTATTCCTCGTCTCTGTGCAGCCAGCAGACGTCGCTATTGCATCAGTTATGAGGAATCCCTGTCTGGCTCCCACCCTGAATGAACAACAGCCAAATGTTGTTCATGTAGACTCCCAGCCCAGCCGGATGGCAGAGCTGAGATTCGAAAAAACGAGTTTGAAATGTCAGCTCTGCGCTACCGTGTTTTACCACATGCACCACCTAAACGGCCTTTTTTTTTTTCCTTTTTTTAATGGGATTATTGTTTTTCATTGGGACATTTCTGACAGTTGTTTAGTGGGAATGTGACCAGGGCTCTGTGCATGTCACTACACATCAAACCATGTTTTTATAGACCCTTATTATTGTGTCTTTCAAATTCTATTTCTTGTATTAAATTGTTTTGAGAAATAATTGACAAAGATTTCAAAACAAGGATTTCTAAACACACAAACTCACCCCATGTGTTATTCTATGTAAATGTAATCCAGATGCTGGCATTATAAAAGCCTTTTATCACTTAAGATCCTTTGGGCGGTGTTTTCTGTTCAGTTTTGCTGGTTGATAGTTGATTTGATGGTTGCGTAAAACAAAAACCCATCGGAATGTTGCTGAAAGACCCAGCTTTGTGCCCAGTACACCAGTTAAGCATTGATTACGAATATTTTCCAGAAGACAGCTGTAACGAATATCAGTTTGTGAAGTCAATATGGGGGCAAGATTTCAGCTCTTGTTCATTAGGCTGGATTGTGTGTCCTGATAGAACTAAAAATAGCTTTCAGTTTTGGGTTTAATCTACAATAAATCAAACTGTGCATGAATGTTAAATTCAGTTCACATCAAACAATGCTAAATTTATATAAAAACACTGATGGGTAACATCAAAATAATTCTCTAGAACTTGGTTAAGTCCTAGTTTGTGTTAGTGAAAGGCAATGCTTTAAAATTCCAGATGTATTTTTAACCTGGATTGCATATAATGAAGCAATTTATCATTGTGTCAACAGTTTGTTTATAAGGAAACAATGTAGACATTCAGTAAATTATAAAGGGTTTCTAAACATTTTTGTCATATGCAATGTACTGCAACTTCTTTAGGCATTTCAGACTTTGGGGCACTGGGCAGCAGGGTTCTAGGTACCTGGGTTTAAATCTTACTTTAGATAGGCTGCTCAGGTGGCGCAGCGGTAAAAACACACGCTGGAACCAGAGCCGGGATCTCGAATACATCGTATCGAATCTCAGCTCTGCCTGCTGGCTGAGGGGCCACATGAACAACGATTGGCCTGTTGTTCAGATATGGGCGGGACTAAGTCGGATGGGGTCTCTCTCTCATGACTGGTGCAATTACGACCTCTGCTGGCTGATTGCTGGCACCCGCACAGAGATGAGAAAAGAGTGCTCTCAGGGTGTGTCTCTCCGTACACAACGCTGAGCTGCACTGCACTCGTCAAAGTGTAGGTGATAAGATGCATACTGCATGCTGCCCACGTGTCGGAGGGGGCGTGGGTTAGCTTCGTTCTCGTCAATCAGAGCAGGGATCGGCATTGGTGGGGAGAAAGCATGATGCAATCGGGCAATTGGACACGCTAAAAAGGGAGAAAAAGCATAAACAAAATATGTGTACATATATACATATATAAATCTTACCTTAGATCACTCTCAGCACAGAGTTTTTATTTAAGGTTAATTTGCTGTTTTAAACTCCCAGAAGGATGGGGTGAGTGTCTGAACACGTGAGCGTGTATTGCCCTGTGATAGATAGGCACCCTGTCCAGTGCTCTCATTGTTTCTGGGTGGTGCCAGACCATGTAGGGCCATGAGCAAGATAGAGCAGTTAGTGTAAATAAATGAGTGAGATGTAGACTATATAGAACATAAACCATTTTTTATGAATACAATGTAAAAATTTATATTTTGTACAGTAATTGACTCCGGAGACCAAGCTACTACACTATGTAATGTGTTGCATTTCTATAAATACCCCAAGTTGCAATAGTATTTAATTGCAAAAACATTCATAATTATTGTAAGTAAGGTGTAGCATTATGTACGCAATGCTAAAATGATTATTATAATGCTTTGGTGTAATTAACAAAACCTTGTGCATTGCTGTGGTACTCCAAAAGTGAAGTGTACTCCTGTGACGCTTTCAGTTGGCTGTAGGTTAACTTTTAGTCGGCAGGCTATACAGCAGAACTCCACTGAATGTAGAAAGAAGCTCATGGGATGCCGGACTAGCCAGAGTTCCAGAAGTCTTTACAACACCCACTTTCTGACCTTTCTTGAGATCGAGAACCAGGCTGGCTGAGGCAGAGCCTCCACATATACACCCTGCAGAATCCACACTGCTTGAGCCAGATGTGTCCAGCTTCTGAATACTGATATTGGCTACTGAGAGCACCGCTTCCACTCGCTCTCCCTTCTGAGCCGTTATTACAACACTCAGCAGGTACCGGGCGTCAACGGGTACAGTGAACACACCTGGAGAACATATACAGAAAGATTTATACCTTCATCTACTGATTTGCCTGCATGATCTCTTTCATGTTGTATAATATACACAGACCAGCCATAACATTATGACCACCTTTCTAATATGTGTTGGTCCCCCTTTTGCTGCCAAAACAGCCCTGCAACTGTGATGCACTGTGTATTCTGACACCTTTCTATCAGAACCAGCATTAACTTCTTCAGCAATTTGAGCTACAGTAGCTCGTCTGTTGGATCGGACCACACAGGCCAGCCTTTACTCCCCAAGTGCATCAATGAGCCTTGGCCACCCATGACCCTGTCGCCGGGTTACCACTCATCCCTCCTTGGACCATTTTTGATAGATACTGACCACTGCAGACTGGGAACACCCCACAAAAGCTGCAGTTTTGGAGATGCTCTGACCCAGTCGCCTCGCCATTACAATTTGGTCCTTGTCAAACTTTTTCCTGCTTCTGACACATCGACTTTGAGGATAAAATGTTCACTTGCTGCCTAATATATCTCACCCAATAACAAGTGCCATGATGAAGAGATAATCAGTGTTATTCACTTCACCTGACAGTGGTCATAATGTTATGTTTGGCCAGTGTACATATTATGCTAGGAATGTGTAAGTGCCTATACATATGTGTGCACCTGTATTCGGGTCATAGTGACTCCCATCATTCACCAACACTTTGTTAAAAGGGATGAAGCTAGCCTTCTCAAAAAATGGGAAAAGAGTCAGCCCAGCCGAAAATGACACTGGAGCACTCACAATGCTGGAACCTGAAAGACACACAAATATTCAGTTCTCTTATGGTCACATGCTCAACATAAAGCACAACAACTGACTGTTAAACAGATTAAACATTTGCATTACAGCTAAATGTTTGTATACTTGCATTATACACTACTTCTCAAAAATTTTGAAGCAATGTCCCTAATTGCAGACAGTTTTGCTGGACTGCAATTAAATAATATAAAAAGAATATAATAAGTAAGAGACCCAGGATCTGCCATGTGTTATTAAGTCAGATAACAACAGATAACAAATGAATAGCACCAAGAGTAATTTCATGAGTCTCAATTTTATTATAAGATAATGAAGTCTCCAATATACTTTGGTCACTTTAGTTTACAGTAGGATAAATAGGTCCCTGTTTTTAGGAACATGCAGTGCACCAAGGTGATAAACATTGTAAAAATAAAATTGGGTCATCTTAGTCTGTGAAATAGTAAGGAAAAATGTTTCTTTTGGGTCTGATGTTACAGCACCTGATTTACTTAAGTAGTCCTCAACAACTGACTGGATCTGACTCCATGTTAATTCTGGAACGCCCACTCATTTTACTTGTAAATACACTATATGACCAAAAGTTTTAGGATCCTCATAAAAGGTGTATAAAATGTGCCATAAACATGCCATCAAGTATAACATCACAAAAACAGCATACTATCCAACATGCACAAGTACTAGTTGAATGTGTGTAAAACAGAACATTTATTATTATTATTATTATTATTCATTAGGATTTTAATGTCATGTTTTACACACTTTGGTTACATTCATGACAGAACAGGTAATTACTCGTTACACAAGATTCAACAGTTCACAAGTTTAATGTCAAACACAGTCATGGACAATTTTGTATCTCCAATTAACCTCACTTGCATGTCTTTGGACTATGGGAGGAAACCGGAGCTCCTGAAGTAAACCCACGCAGAGATGGGGAAAACAGGCAAACTCCACACAGAAAGGACCCGGACCGCCCAACGTGGGGATCAAACCCAGGACCTTCTTGCTGTGAGGCGGCAGTGCTACCATGCCACCCCCAGAGCATTTATAATATAGTTCATGGTATAGTTACATCCTTTTCCAATTCTTTCCACTGCTTTGTCCTGGTCAGGGTCACAGTGGGTTTAGAAACACTGGGTGCAAGGCAGAAATACACCCCGGACAGGGCGTCAATCCATTGTAAGGTTTCCCATCAGACATAGCAAATCGTGCCTGTGTGGACTAGCATAACAGACTGCTGCATCGCCCAATTTATACATGTATAATACAATACCCTTGTATTAAATATGTATTTTAACTATATACTAATCCTTGTTTTTATTTACTTTTTTAACAAAGTATTTTTAATAATCCAAACAACTCAGCAATCAAATCTTTATTCAAAAAATTTGGGGATAGATACACTGTTATAGTACACTGTTAGTAGTTCCACAAACCTTATTATTGTGATCATTGATTGATTGAAGTATAAAATATAATTACATACACTGATCAGCCATAACATTAAAACCACCTCCTTGTTTCTACACTCACTGTCCATTTTATCAACTCCACTTACCATATAGAAGCCCTTTGTAGTTCTACAATTACTGACTGTAGTCCATCTGTTTCTCATCATACCATTTCATGCTGTTCTTCAATGGTCAGGACCCCCACAGGACCATCACAAAGCAGGTATTAGTTAGGTGGTGGATCATTCTCAGCACTGCAGTGACAATGACATGGTGGTGGTGTGTTAGTGTGTGTTGTGCTGGTATGAGTGGATCAGACACAGCAGCACTGCTGGAGTTTTTAAAAGCCGTGTCCACTCACTGTCCACTCTATTAGACACTCCTACCTAGTTGGTCCACCTTGTAGATGTAAAGTCAGAGACAATCGCTCATCTATTGCTGCTGTTTGAGTTGGTCATCTTCTAGACCTTTATCAGTGGTCACAGGACGCTGCCTACGGGGCGCTGTTGGCTGGATATTTTTGGTTGGTGGACTATTCTCAGTCCAGCAGTGACAGTGAGGTGTTTAAAACTCCATCAGCGCTGCTGTGTCTTATCCACTCATACCAGCACAACACACACTAACACACCACCACCATGTCATTGTCACTGCAGTGCTGAGAATGACCCACCACCCAAATAATACCTACTCTGTAGTGGTCCTGGGAGAGTCCTGACCATTGAAGAATAGCATGAAAGGGGGCTAACAAAGCATGCAGAGAAACAGATGGACTACAGTCAGTAATTGTAAAATACAAAGTGCTCCTGTATGGTAAGTGGAGCTGATAAAATGGACAGTGAGTGTAGAAACAAGGAGGTGGTTTTAATGTTATGGCTGATTGGTGTATATACATTGACAAGCTTTGACTTAAATATTATTGTAGTTATTATTACTGTTTTGGGTGTTTGTTGCTCTATGTGCTGTAATTATATTACCTGGAAGAAAATGAGCAGTAACAGAGACGGCAGACTTTGGAGGATAGCCTGCAGCACACACAATAAATGCACTGTTATTAACTCACTATAAAAGGTTATTATACTCCTTAGACAAGCACTAGTTACACATATAACAACTTAATTTCCACTGGGGACCCCCTCACCTGGAGCCACACCATAGCCTTTAACAGGTGTCATACTCCCATTAGAGCCCTGAGGGGTAGGTGATGAAAGCATAGTTCCAGGTGGCCCTGCCTCTCCAGTCTCTAAAACAGGATGAGCTTTCTCCATGTGAGCACTCACGTCCTCCATACCTCCACTAGCACCTGGACAGACAGAGAGAGGAGGTGATGGTGAGAGTGAGTAGTAAAATTTGAGAAAGCAAGCAGTGAAATTTAATGAAAGTAATAACAGAGTAAACAGGTGTGACAACACTAATTTTACAGCCCTCATTCTGTTTCTTCTTACATGTCCAGGGAGCCACACACAATAAAGCAACAACAAATAGAAAGTGTATGTAGGGGGGGGTGCTTAGTGAAAGTCATCTGTAAAAACATGGATAGAATTGCTACTATATAAAAAATACAACCTTTATATAAGATATAAGTAATTTTATGAGAATATTATGTTAGAAACATGTCTTATCAGTTTTTTTGTGTCATTACAAACATTTTTTAATTAGATATAACATGTACTTTTGTTTAAATGTTCTGATCCAGTAAACTTTTTTACCACAGCACAACAGAGCCAACATACTTGTAACTACAGGGGTCTAGCAATTAGGCCTTTACCATTCACTTGGTGTATGTCACACATGCACCTGCCCACTTGTTGAATAATAATGATGATTCGATCACCTTTTCTAAAACCCCAGATCAGAAAAAGTTGGGACAGCATGGAAAATGCTAATAATAAAAAAAACACAGAGTTTCTTACTTTTATTTTGACTTCTATTTGATTGCAGACAGGATGAACCTGATATACTTCATGTTTTATCAGTTCAACTTTATTTCATTTATTAATAAACATCCATTCCTGCATTTTAGGCCTGCAACACTTTCCAAAAAAAGTTTGGACATTAAAGCATTTACCACTTTGTAATGTTGCTATTCCTTTTCACCACACTTAAAAGACGTTTTGGCACCGAGGAGACCAAGTGATTTAGTGTTTCAGCTTTGTCTTACTCTTCCTGCAAACACGTCTTAAGATGTGCAACAGTACGGGGTCGTCATTGTCGCATTTTTTGTTTTAAAATACATGTTTCCACTGTGTGATGGTCCATCCTAAATGTCTCCGAGCCCAGAGAAGTCGACGCCGCTTCTGGACATGGTTAACATAAGGCTTCTTTTTTGCACAGTAAAGTTTTAAGTGGCAATTGTGCATGTAACTCTGTATTGTAGTGCTTGACAAAGGTTTGCCAAAGTAATCCCTCACCCATGTGGTTATATCAGCTATTGTTGAGTGGCGGTTCTTGATGCAGTGCCGCCTGAGGGATCAAAGATCACAGGCGTTCAGCTTAAGCTTGCTCCCTTGGCCTTTAAGCACTGAAATTCCTCCCAATTTCTTGAATCGTTTAATGATATTATGCACTGCAGAGGGAGAAATATGCAAATCCCTTCCAATCTTTCTTTGGGGTAAATTGTTTTTAAACATTTCAATCATTTTCTCATGCATTTGTTGACGAACTGGAGATCTTCTGATCATCTTTGCTCATCAAAGACTCAGCCTTTCCTGGATGCTGCTTTTGTACCAAACCATGATTACAATCACCTGTTGACATCACTTGTTTGGAATCACATCATTATTTCGTTTTTTCACCTTATTACTAGCCCAAAATTGCCCCCGTCCCAACTGTATTTGAATGTGTTGCAGGCCTGAAATGCAGGAATGGATGTTTATTAATAATTGAAATGAAGTTGAGCAGACAAAACATGAAATATGTTGGGTTTAAACTGTCAAAGTAAATGTAAGGAACACTGCATTTTAATTTTACTTGCATTTTCCATACTGTCCCAACTTTTTCTGATTTGGGGTGGACATGTTAAATGTTTGTATACATGCCACAAGACATAGAACTGCTGAACTGCACCTGTCTGAAGGCATATATAACTCTTTACCAAAAAATGTAGAAAAGGGTTCAATCTCAGAGGACTACTCTTACACATCCATCCAAATATGTATTCACTAGATACTACAGTATATTAAGAATTGTCATAATAATGTATTTAACCAGTAGTTCTCAACTATTACAATAGACCACAACAGAAGCCAGCCTAGTATGCTTTGAAATAGGCACGTAGCTAAGAAATAAGGGGCACGCCTTTATGTGTAAGCCACAAATGGCCATTCAGTTTTGTGTTTTATGGAGCCAATATAATTTACACTATTGCTTACATTGCCACAGTTTTTATGTCCTTCTTTTTACATACAAGTAGTAACTCAGTAACAGTACCAGGGCATTTTCTACTAGCCAGTAACAACACTGACACTCACTGATATCAGCTGCTGCTTGGACTGCATAAATCGTGTACCATGATATAAGACTGAGTCAAACTAATGACCACATCGCTGCTTGTTTATGGTCAGCCTATAACTCTTTTGCTCCCTAGAGACTGGGAGTTTGCACTTGGCATGAAGGAAAGATGGGAGGTAAAGTATGGAGAGGATGAGAGTGTTCCGTGACAGTGCTTAAATATATATAAAGTTTAAACACAGTCATTAATATAACTTGGTAAAACACATGGTAAGAAGGTAAGCTGTAGACTGCTAGAGTCCTACAATACATTTTTATACAATGTAAATCTTGGTTATGCCCCTTATATCAGGGTTTTTTAGCCATTTTAACATTAAGCCCATTAAGTAACATTACATTAATAAAAAACAAATACACAGATCAACCATAACATTAAAACCACCTCCTTGTTTCTACACTCACTGTCCATTTTATCAGCTCCACTTACCATATAGAAGCACTTTGTAGTTCCACAATTACTGACTGTAGTCCATCTGTTTCTCTGCATGCTTTGTTAGCCCCCTTTCATGCTGTTATTGGTGGTGGGTGGTGGATCATTCTCAGCACTGCAGTGACACTGACATGGTGGTGGTGTGTTAGTGTGTGTTGTGCTGGTATGGATCAGACACAGCAGCGCTGATGGAGTTTTAAAACACCTGTCACTGCTGGACTGAGAATAGTCCATCAACCAAAAATATCCCGCCAACAGTGCCCCATGGGCAGCGTCCTGTGACCACTGATGAAGATCTCAAAGATGACCAACTCAAACAGCAGCAATAGATGAGCGATCGTCTCTGACTTTACATTTACAAGGTGAACCAACTAGGTAGTAGTGACTAATAGAGTGAACAGTGAGTGGACACAGTATTTAAAAACTCCAGCAGCACTGCTGTGTCTGATCCACTCATACCAGCACAACACACACTAACACACCACCACCATGACATTGTCACTGCAGTGATGAGAATGATCCACCACCTAAATAATACCTGCTCTGTGGTGGTCCTGGGAGAGTCCATTGAAGAACAGCATGAAAGGGGGCTAACAAAGCATGCAGAGAAATAGATGTACTACAGTCAGTAATTGTAGAACTACACAGTGCTGCTATATGGTAAGTGGAGCTGATACAATGGATAGTGAGTGTAGAAACAAGGAGGTGGTTTTAATGTTATGGCTGATCGGTGTATAATAATTATGAGTGATTATAAGTAATTATGAGGGATCAAGGGCCCAGTATGGTCAACTGGCTTTTATTAAGTGTAGATTCATGGACCAATAAAGAATGCTGTTCAGCTTGTGGTTGAGAACCCATGCCAAAACATGGGCAATAATTAAACTTATAAATGTTAGCAATAAGTTTGGGTAAACCTCTTTAGGTGTTTGTACTATAGAGTACAGCTGGCCCTATTAAATTAGCTTATAATTGTTGGACATTATACAGTACAAACATGTAAAATGACCTAATGACTTCTACCAGATTGCTGCCCATTTCTTAATAAAGACTTACTTAATATATGGCATCAAATATGGTGGGTTGAAGCCACTGTGGGTTTCTTTTCCTCTTGCAATGCTCTTGCAATTTAGGTATGCACTATTTGAACTCAATATAACTGTTAATTGCAACATTGCAACATTTTATTGAAATCTTACTTACTGAAGTGCTAAACACTAGGACAAACATTAAAACTAAGCTTCTTTTTCATGTAATGTTTGCATTATTTTATTACAACCTGAATCTTAGTGCTGTATATAGACACTGAAGGGTTTGAAAGTTCCTCTGGGCCTCCACATCTAATCTTGTAACAGTTTGGCTCTTAAACTATTGCAAATGCAAGGCGCTTATTTGAAAGGATCTCTGGTTACATGAATAAGCAATGTCTTCATCCAACACTGGCTTTGTGTTAATGGAAAACAGGCATCTAAATCCTTCGGACTATCACTACATGGCTGATAAACCAACAATCAATCCTTTTTAAATGGAGTGGCTAAGAAGCGACTCCAGCACTTGCTGATAAAATGTCTATTTATATCAGTTTGGTAAGTGGACAAGCCAGGAAGTATAGAAGAAGCCTCATAAGTCACAGTTTAAAGGTCAGTATTAATCTTGGAGAGAACAGAATACAATTTCTCACTATCACTCAGTTCACTACAGTGGGTGATAGAGAATCATAGCATACACAGATTCACTCATCAGACTAAGTAGCGATAAAGATTAAGGGGCTGACAAAAGCGATAAAATGAAGAGAGATGGGGCACTCAAAAGCCAGCTTTGCTATGCTTCAGGGCAGTTATTTTCAGTCACAAAAACTGCCCCAGGTCTTAAATCTGACAAACTAGTATCACAATTGGTATTTTTTAAGTAGTTTCATGTACTGCACATGTACAATTAACAATTATAATTTAGAGTAGCCCAGAGGTAGGCCAAATAACAAATGGTCTCCTTTTAATGGTGTCTAATTCTGATTATAAGTTCATTATTGGGTTCAGTACTCACCTAAAATGCTAGATCAGAATCAGATAGAATTTTATATACACCGATCAACCATAACATTAAAACCACCTGGGTGGGTGGTGGATCATTCTCAGCACTGCAGTGACACTGACAAGGTGGTGGTGTGTTAGTGTGTGGTGTGCTGGTATGAGTGGATAAGACACAGCAGTGCTGCTGAAGTTTTAAAACACCTCACTGTCACTGCTGGACTGAGAATAGTCCACCAACCAAAAATATATCCAGCCAACAGCGCCCTGTGGGCAGCGTCCAGTGACCACTGATGAAGGTCTAGAAGATGACCAACTCAAACAGCAGCAATAGATGAGCGATCGTCTCTGACTTTACGTCTACAAGGTGGACAAACTAGGTAGGAGTGTCTAGTAGAGTGGACAGTGAGTGGACACGGTATTTACAAACTCCAGCAGCGCTGCTGTGTCTGATCCACTCATACCAGCACAACACACACTAACACACCACCAACATGTCATTGTCACTGCAGTGCTGAGAATGATCCACCACCCAAATAATACCTGCTCTGTGGTGGTCCTGTGGGGGTTCTGACCATTGAAGAACAGCATGAAAGGGGGCTAACAAAGAATGCAGAGAAACAGATGGACTACAGTCAGTAATTGTAGAACTACAAAGTGCTTCTATATGGTAAGTGGAGCTGATAAAATGGACAGTGAGTGTAGAAACAAGGAGGTGGTTTTAATGTTATGGCTGATCGGTGTATGTTCGGATATACAGTGGAACCTCGATTTAACCGATCCCCATTTAACAGACAATATCTGGAAAACCAAATGTCTGGTCCGACTGTTTGAAATTCCCTCAAGAAGCGTACCAAGACCAGTAGTGCAGAAATTCTCTGCTAGCCAGCGCACGTCTCTCTGTTTACGAGTGATAGGCTTTATTTTGTTGAGACTCGCTTTGTTCTCGCCTTTTTTAAGTGTTTTATGCTTAATTTTTGAAAGTTCTAGGGCTTAGTTATGCACCAGTACTGCTCCAGTCCCCACTATACGATCACAGCAAAAAACATCTCCTCCACCACACAAGGCAAATGAAATTTCTCCCCAGTAGTACAGTACACCAATTTGTAATATTTATTTACATTACATATTTACATATCTATTTATCCCTCTATTCATCCCTTGGAAAAAAACCTCACTGTTTCAGACGATCGCATTTCACGGACCAGTGCACCCCCCTTTTAGTCTGTTAAATCGGGGTTCCACTGTATATCCAGATGAACCAGATCCAGATGTCGTTGCCAATTTGCAAATATTGTCTGCCCACTAGGTTCTGATAAAAGATGGTACACAGGTCTAGTATTAACAGAAAAACTGAAATATTGACATTTGACTTCGACTCTTTAGATCCATGCATGACACAGGGTACATCTTTTTATTAATAGTTAATTCATTGGGACTTCTTTCCTAGTACATTGTTAAGGAACTCCAGTAGCCTTCACAGTGCCTTGACCACAACCACCTCAACCACATTAAGTCCTTTTTGATGGAAATTGGAACACTGATTGGGAGCCAAGCCTTTTTATCCAACATGAACCGTAAACTGATTTGGCAAACATTTCTAAAGACACTTGTGAAAAGGCTGTTATAGCTGCAAAGTGTGGGGAACAGCTTCATATTAATTGTTTTAAAATTGGCTACACACAACTGGATAAGTACACTGTACTCAAGAGATTGTAGTCTGTCTGTGGGAGGTTGTGGCTTTGATGATGGCTTGGCTCACGTTTGATGTTTCAATTCTTCCCAAATGTGTTCAATAGAGTTAAGGTCAGCGCTCAGTGCTTATTATTAATTGTTAATTAATTGGGACTTCCTTCCTTGTACATTGTTAAGGAACTCCAGTAGCATGCACAGTGCCTTGACCACAACCACCTCAACCACATTAAGTCCTTTTTGATGGAGATTGGAACACTGATTGGGAGCCAAGCCTTTTTATTCAACATGAACCGTAAACTGATTTGGCAAACATTTCTAAAGACACTTGTGTGTTATAGCTGCAAAGTGTGGGGAACAGCTTCATATTAATGCTTTTAAAATTGGCCATACATCAACCTCATGGTCAGGTGCCCACATGGTATTTGTAACATAGGGTATTTATAACACTGACAGCTCTATAGTCATTCTGGCAATGAAACTGTCAAGTGAAAGCAGATTTGGGACTGATTTTTATTGCCCCTGTGAATGCTGATGTTTATAAGCAGGCAGTAATGCATGAATGCATAATAGGTATGTAAACTTGGATGTGCAGTCACTCTGCATTGGTCTTGCATTCCTATGTGTCGTTTTTACAGCACAAAGCTTTGTTACACAACTGTTCTAATTTACAGATGAAGTTAAATGATTGGTTGTTTATCGAGTAAATGGTTTGTTCTCATTGTTTGTTAACCTTGGTGTCATACAGTTATAAATGCTGGGTTATGAAGCATACAGAAGGCGTAAACCTCATTAATCATTTAAAAATATTTGTTAAAATAATCATTAATTTGGTTTATAATTAAGCCGAAGCACCATTAACCTTTTTGTTTTTAAATGTATTAGCTCTGGTGTTGTTACAAGTCAAATGAGAAGCAGATGATGTACTCTTCTTCTTTATAGCTCTTTCTATTTCTACAGCACACATGAACAGTAAAACGCTAGTTTGTGTGCAACTCTAGAGCCAATTTTGTTAGAACAGCCATGTGTATCCAATCAGAGCGCAAAGAAAAGGAACTTCCCACATCACCCCCACTCAAGTGGAATCCCTCGACACACAGTCACCTTTAGGGGTGAGTTCTTTAACACAATCCAGTCATTGCTTCCATATGTAGTCCAGCTGCTGTTCAGAGCCATACATGGCTATTTAACAGTATTTGTTAGTGTTTAGGCTTTGATTTATTGCTGGTTAACGGTTAACGATTGGGTCAGTCAAAACAACTTGGTCCTTTTGGTTTCCCAAGCAAAAATTAGGCAAGGAGGCATCTCTACATATCATTTTGCCTGTAACTTTAGAAAGACACGCTCCTGTACTAGCATCAGTTGATTTTGTCTTATTAGTGAACATGACACTGTTTGGGGAATGATAAAGAGGGAGGGACTGAGTGATAGGAGTTCCAAAACAGCTTCTGCCAAAGTAGCTGACTACACACAGCTACATAAGTACACTGTACTCAAGAGATAGTAGTCTGTCTGTGGGAGGTTGGGCCTATTTACTCAAAGAAGCATTTGTGAGGCCAGGCACTAATGATGGCTTGGCTCACGTTTGATGTTTCAATTCTTCCCAAATGTGTTCAATAGAGTTAAGGTCAGTGCTCAGTGTAGGTAAATCACCAATCCATGTCTATGGATTTTGCTTTTTGCACTGAAATACTGTTGTGCTAGAACAGGACAAGGACTTTCCAAAATGTTGACACAAAACTAAACGCATGAAATAAATTTCATATAACTGATTTCATTCATCTGTTAGCAAAAAACCTTGATCATTAGAAAGGTTGCCCTCATACTGTCACAAAGTGATAAATGCTTCAGAGTACACCGATCAGCCATAACATTAAAACCACCTCCTTGTTTCTACACTCACTGTCCATTTTATCAGCTCCACTTACCATATAGAAGCACTTTGTAGTTCTACAATTACTGACTGTAGTCCATCTGTTTCTCTACATGCTTGTTTTATCCCCCTTTCATTCTGTTCTTCAATGGTCAGGACTCTCCCAGGACCACTACAGGTCCTGACCATTGAAGAACAGGGTGAAAGCAGGCTAAAAAGGTATGTCGAGAAATTGATGGACTACATCTAAGTAAATGTCTAGATGAACCCAAGAGCAAGGGACTTAACCAGGCCCAAAAATGATAACAATAACAGTACCACTGAACTCCTCAAAGGCAACAAAATTATGGTAGCACTATCAATTGATTCCATGCAGTGAAATCACCAAGAAACTTGGAAAACAAGGCAATTAGGAAAAACAATCAACCAGCTACCTAGTCCACTGGCAGATTACAACTTAAAGATTTACTAAAGAGAGAATCAAAGGGACTTCAAAACATGACTAGTGACTGCTAAAAATGTGGCCATGGCAGAAATAAGAAAATTCTAGACAGAAGATGCCCTGACAACTGAAGACATCAGATATATAAGGTGCCAATCAGTAGCAAAAAAGCCAGGAAAAGTGAAAGGGAGCATGCAAAATCTGCCCTGAGATCAGGTAAGCTTATAAAGCATTGTCCTGAGGTGTAGCAAGTAAAGTTTAACCCCCACACACCTCCTTAATGACAGGTCATAACATTACAGTAACATATACACTGATCAGCCATAACATTAAAAGCACCTCCTTGTTTCTACACTCACTGTCCATTTTATCATCTCCACTTACCATATAGAAGCACTTTGTAGTTCTACAATTACTGACTGTAGTCCATCTGTTTTTCTGCATGCTTTTTTAGCCTGCTTTCACCCTGTTCTTCATTGGTCAGGACCCCCACAGGACCACCACAGAGCAGGTATTATTTGGGTGGTGGATCATTCTCAGCACTGCAGTGACACTGACATGGTGGTGATGTGTTAGTGTGTGTTGTGCTGGTATGAGTGGATCAGACACAGCAGCGCTGCTGGAGTTTTTAAATACCGTGTCCACTCACTGTCCACTCTATTAGACACTCCTACCTAGTTGGTCCACCTTGTAGATGTAAAGTCAGAGACGATCGCTCATCTATTGCTGCTGTTTGAGTTGGTCATCTTCTAGACCTTCATCAGTGGTCACAGGACGCTGTCCATGGGGTGCTGTTGGCTGGATGTTTTTGGTTGGTGGACTATTCTCAGTCCAGCAGTGACAGTGAGGTGTTTAAAAACTCCATCAGCATTGATGTGTCTTATCCACTAAAACCAGCACAACACACACTAACACACCACCACCATGTACAGTAAGTGTCACTGCAATGCTGAGAATGATCCACCACCTAATAATACCTGACCATTGAAGAACAGCATGAAAGGGGGCTAACAAAGCATGCAGAGAAACAGATGGACCACTGATAAAATGGACAGTAAGTGTAGAAACAAGGAGGTGGTTTTAATGTTATGGCTGATCGGTGTAGAAGTGCAGCAAATAAAGTACATAAGCATGTAACTCTAATAAAATACATAGGAGACCCTATCTTGTGTCTAATTTGCTTCATAACCTTTCCAGCATATATTACTATTGCATACCTGTGAACTGTTGCATGATGGGGGTACCATACTCCTTGCCCATACTGGAGAGTGTATCTCTTCTCAGTGTGTTGATATCTGAAGTGTGGGTGAGAACAGTTTTGTTGAGCTGTTTGACACAGTTCCAAAGGCCACTGACATGTTTGTTAAGTCCGTCCTTAATTCTGCTTAGACTGTCTGACATTGGCTCCAACTTGTCACAAACACCTTCTATATTGGTCATCCGTCCATTCATTCCAGACAACATTGTCTCTAATCTGTTGACCGATTCTTGGCATTTCCCACAAGCTTCTTCAAGTTTGTTTAGTCTGTCATAGAGACCATCTGTATGACTTTGATGGCTGATTGACTCATTGAGAATCTGGACTGAGTTCTCCAAATGTTTAACCTGCTGCACGAGAGGTCCCATCTCATCCTTCAGATTCTGAGGCTCTTTTTCTACCATGTAATGGCTATTGACTGGTATGATCTGTTGTTGTGTGCCTCCCAGAACGTGTAGTGCTGCACTGATCTTGGTTTCTAGTGATTTGCTCTGTGCCTCCAATTCCTTTGCCTGCTGTTTCCTCAACTTTTCCTCCAGGTGGTTGCAGTGTACTTCCACACTCCTTTCTGCTAAGCTAACCCTTGTTTCCAGGGCTTCCTCCAGAGCTTTGTGTTGTATTTTAGTTTGATTAAAAGCACTAGTCAAGCTTTGGTGTGCATTCTTCAGGTTTTGTATCTCAGCCTGAAGGTCTGGAGATTCTAATCCTTTCGGGTTGCCTGCTGAAACAAGGTCCTTTAGGTCCTGGATCTCCTGACGAAGGTCTGCTTCTTTAGACTCAAGGAGCTCAGTCAGACTTAGGTATGAGGTCTCTTGCTCTTCACACTGCTCTTTAACTGACTTCATTTTGTAGTCACAAGCATTTTTTAAATCAGCTATCTTAATGTCCATTCCCTCCAGAAGCTCCATTTGAAGGGCTTGAATTTTTTGGTCAACGTAAGCCTGACATTGACACTCAGTGACTGGGGCAGAGGAAGGGAGAGGAACTGTGGTTCTGCCAGCCGTCTCCGTTATCCGATTCACCTGGCCTTCAAGCTGCAAGATCTTAGCCTCTAGGCCCTGAATGCTATTGGTGTTGGAGCTGATTGTATCAGAAAGGTGGGTGACCTGTTCCTGAAGCTCATCAGGGACTGGAGAAATGGTCTGAAATGAGTCTGAAGGTAGCACAAAGCTCTCAGTACCTTCGCTCAGGGCGTGCTGAGACTGTCTCAGATTATCAAGTACGTTCAGGACTATCTTGCTTGCATCTTCTTGCAAATTTTGGCGCAGGTTTGCATTGGCAGCTGTCATGGCAGCCTGCAAATCATAGACAGTCAGAGAAAGACGTTGCACTTCTTCTTCCAACTCTCGGACTCTACGGCCTTCAGGTTGACCTGTCTGTCGACCGGCCTCTCCACCTTCAGTCCAGGAATTTGCTTGTCCACCTTGCCCAGGTTGTGCCCAAGGATGGGAACCACTGGACACCTCTGGTCCTATTGAGAAACACAATAACCATAACTTTATACAGGCTAACTTGAAAAAATCCATACATATTTATCAAGCCAAAGGTCATACCAAGGACACTCTGTTGGGTCCTCTGGTTGGAAGGTTGATCTGGTTTCTGAAGAATGTGAGGGCTTGATGGAGCCTCCCTCTGTTCCATACAGTTATGACCACGGTAACCTGGGCAACATCTCCACTCCATCTCGGTCACCTGCTTGTAGCCCACCTTGTACATAGGCCGTGCACGGTATCTAAGCACATAGATATAAAATCATTTAATGTAGCATTAATTACTATTACTAAGATCTATTATCTAAAAACAACAAATAAAATGTCCCAATATAAGAAAACAAACTACATGATGGAGTTTGGTGTGTATATTTTTAATAAATTGTACAATTCCAGCACTTCAGATCTCATGTTTAGTATATAATGTAAATGACAAAAGTGTAACAAAATGAAAATATGTTTGTGTCAAAAGTACTGGTCTTCGAACGTCTTTGAACAACTGTGGCATGATCTCAACACTGCTAGATATATTAATATGGTTTACTTGCAGATGTAAAATATAGTGTTCCAGTTTACTTTCAGTATTTCAAAACTCTACTGCCTCTACCATGTACAACCCCAAATCAGAAAACGTTGGGACAGTATGGAAAATGCAAATAATAAAAAACACAGTTTCTTACATTGACTTTAACTTTATTTGATTGCAGACAGGATGAACCTGAGATATTTCATATTTTGTCTGTTTAACTTCATTTCATTTATTAATAAACATCTATTCCTGCATTTCAGGCCTGCATTCCAAAAAAAATGTTGGGACAGTAAAGCATCTACCACTTTGTAATGTTGCAATTCCTTTTCACCACACTTAAAAGACGTTTTGGCACCGATGATACCAATTGATTTAGTGTTCAGGTTTTATTTTGTCTCGTTCTTCCTGCAAACACGTCTTAAGATGTGCAACAGTACGGGGACGTCGTTGTCACATTTTTCATTTCAAAATTCTCCACACATTCTCTATTGGGGACAGGTCAGGACTGCAGGCAGGCCAGTCCAGTACCCGTACCCTCTTCTACTGCAGCCATGCCTTTGTAATATGTGCAGCAGGTGGTTTTGCATTGTCTTGTTGAAAAATGCATGGACATCCCTGGAAAAGACGACATCTTGAAGGCAGCATATGTTGCTCTAAGATCTCAATCTACTTTTCTGCATTAATGCTGCCATCAAAGAAGTGTAAATGACCTTTGCCAAGGGCACTGAGACAGCCCCATACCATGACAGATCCTGGCTTTTGGACTTGTTGCTGATAACAGTCTGGATGGTCCTTTTCGTCTTTGGTCTGGATCACACGGCGTCCATTTTTTCCAAAAAATACCTGAAATGCTGAGTCATCTGACCACAAGACACATTTCCACTGTGTGATGGTGCATCCTAGATGCCTCCCAGCCCAGAGAAGTCGATGCCGCTTTTGGACATGGTTAACATAAGGCTTCTTTTTGCACAGTAAAGTTTTAAGTGGCATTTGTGCATGTAACTCTGTATTGTAGTGTTTGACAAAAGTTTGCCAAAGTAATCCCTCACCCATGTGGTTATCTCAGCTATTGTTGAGTGGTGGTTTTTGATGCAGTGCCATCTGAGGGGTCGAAGCTTGCGCCCTTGGCCTTTATGCACTGAAATTCCTCCCGAATCTTTAAATCGTTTAATGATATTATGCACTGTAGAGGGAGAAATATGCAAATCCCCTCCAATCTTTCTTTGAGGTACATTGTTTTTAAACATTTCAATAATTTTCTCATACATTTGTTGACAAACTGGAGCAATAGAACTGTGTTCTAAAACTCTGCAGGCCAATCCAAATTCCTTCTGACATATTCCTGTCAACGCCACTTGAGCTTCTTGGTCAAGAGTAGCCTAAGTCGTGGAGTCGCCATTAAGTTCTTGCTTGTTATGTGATCTTTTTATGGTTGCCAATGACACATCTGTCCCAGCCTTCCTTAGGTCATCCAGTAAATTTTTTGCAGCAAGATGAGGATTATTCTTTGCTGTCCTGATGAAAATGCTTAGACCTCCTTAGTAGTCACCATGGGTGCAACACATCTTGAACACATTTCTGAGTGATGTTTATATCACAGCAGAAGAAAATCTGATTTGGTCACTGAGTTCCCAATGGTTTAATTATGCTGTAAGCTAACTTTAGGTCATAAAGACTAGCAGTAAATTTTAAGATCAGCAATACTACAGGTACAATCATTATGGTATGGCCATATTAACAAAATATCATACTACTCTAAAATGGTACATAATTTTCTTAGTCTAATGCTGTATCATTCAACTGATAAAGACTTAATTCAAACCAAAAATAGCTATGCAAAGGGGGGGAACTGCATATTTCCGAAGGGTTCGAAATCTACAGCTTATACCATGACTGATGTTCCATTACCATAAAAATGCAAGTGCAAATACACAAAGCATTGCCTAATGTAAATGTTTAAGAAGAAACAATGCATGCCATTATTACATGACACATAATTCACTGTGACACACATCTGGAGCACATGTTGGAGGGCAGAGAGCAATAACTAATGTGAATCTGTGTGAAGGAGCTAGAATGTGAGATCACACACATACACACAGAGGGAGAGAGAGATTAGTCCATGCAAAATGGGAACCAGGAGGCAAAAGCGAAACTCACAAAGAACAAGTCTTTTGTGGATGCCTTACATAAGAGCTTCCTATGATTCATCATGCCCAGCATTATTAGACCAGGCGGTATATGACTCAGTGCCCCACCCACAAAAAAGAACGATAATTTCAAAATTCACTTAAAAATGACAACAAATATAGTGAGGCAATTTAAAAAATAAACAAATACCAATTTGCTAATGCACACCACATTGAAATATTTACTTTGAATGTGAACCTTAAAATAGTTTACTACCACCATAATCATGTAACACTAAACATATTATACAGAGCTCTAATAATTATAACAAGTCATGCAAACCCCTATGGACACATAATAAAAAGGTCTAGTGGTGGATTGAACAGAAAGCTATTGTCCCCTCTACAATTACTGACACCCCTAGGAAAAGATGAGTAAAACGGGTTAGAAGAAACATGCTCACTATGTGAAAAAGTTAGGACACCCCATGAGAACATATTTGAACATATGAACATTTGAGCTTTATTTGAACAGTACTGAGAGATGGAGCTTATATAACTAAACAAATAAAACTGAAAAAATTACTTTTAAACACAAGATGTAAAATGTAATGAACAAAAATGGAAATTTATAGTGAGGAAAAAGTTAGGACACCCTATGCCCTAATAGCTGGTATTTCCCCCTTTGGCTGAAATAACCTCAATTAGACATTTCCTATAACCATCTACCAGTCTCTGACATCGACGGGGAGAAAGTTTTTCCCACTCCTCCATCCAGAATTTTTTCAGCTGTGTGAGGTTTGAGGGGTTTCTTCCATGCACAGCCCGTTTCAAATCACCCCACAGCATCTCAATAGGATTAAGATCTGGGCTTTGACTCTGCCATTCCAGAACTCGCCATTTCTTTCTTTTGAGCCATTCCTTGGTGGATTTAATGGAATGTTTGGGGTCGTTGTCATGCTGCATGCTCCACCTCTGCTTCAGCTTTAATTTTTGAACAGATGGTCTTACATTTTCCTCAAGTACCCTCTGATACAGTGAAGAATTCATCGTGGATTCTATAATGGAGAGCAAAGCAGCCCCAAACCATGACATTTCCACCTCCATGCTTCACAGTTGGTATGAGGTTCTTGTGCTCAAATGCTGTGTTTGGTTTGCGCCAAACATGTCTTCTGTTACTGTGCCTAAATAATTCAGCTTTGGATTCATCTGTCCAAACTACATTGTTCCAGAAGTCCTGGTCTTTGTCTAGGTGTTCTCTGGTAAACTTTTTTGACAGCAAGTGTTTTCTCCTTGCTCAGTTCCCATGAAAATCAAACTTGTGCAGTCTCTTTCTGATGGTAGATGCATGAACCTTGCTATCAACTGTGGCAAAAGCTTCCTGTTATTATTGGAGACTTCTTCACGCATCATGTGGTCTGCTCTTGGGCTGAACTTGCTAGGACGGCCTGACCTGACCATGTTGGCAGTTGTTTTAAATGTTCACCACATGTAAATGATTTTCTGGACAGTGGAATGGCTGATTTCTAATTGTTTTGAGATCTTTTTAAATCCCTTCCCACACTCATATGCATCTACAACCTTCTTTCTGAGGGCCTCAGAGAGCTTTTTAGATCTCACCATGGTGATAACACTCACTTTAACAATCAAGAGCAAACCAAACTAATGTCTGAGGTTTAAATAAAATTCCAATGTCCTCTAACGATGCTCTAATCATTGCAGCTGATGTGGTGCACTGGATTCTAATTGGATTCTTAGACATTTTAAGTAGTAATAAATGTGAAATTTAAAATAAAATTTTTGTTTATTACATTTTACAACTTGTGTTTAAAGGTCATTTTTAACGATCAGAGTGTCTAGGAAGTTCCAAGCAGTAAATCAGTACTTGCTGTTTCACTGGGGAAACATATGAGGTAACAGATGTCAAGTATTCTTTGTTATTCTTAGAAAACACACAATTGAAATAAGAGAAACAGTATGTTATCCTTTACAAAAACCTAAGATAATAAGTTGATCTGGAAGTGTTGAAATTGGGACATTAAGTAAGATAGATTTTACATTACATACATTACATGTTTTTATTCCTGGAGAGTTACAGGAAAAATACCCTACTGGGATCAAGTCTCCAAAACTACCATCACATGCCACCTCTACATCAACAGATTATTTGCAAGGCTTGTCATCTAACCAGAAACACAAGTGCCTGGATTTTGTTAAGATACTGATGATCATACTGCAACCATGTTCTATCATCTGTTGAAATAAATGTTGAGCTTTTTGGCAACAAACACTCAAGCGAGGTTTGGCATACAAATAAGCATTACTACTCTGAAAAGAACCTGATGCCCACAGTTAAGTATGGTTAATGGCCTGTAATGTTGTGTGGCTATTTTTCCCCAAAAGCAATGCTAACCTCACCAGGGTAAATTACATCATGCACTCCATGACATACCAGGACATATTAAATCAAAGTCTCCCTACATTTCTAAATCATCTAAAAATGCCAAAAAAGGGTCATCATTGGATCTTCCAACAGGACAAGGATCCAAAACACATGTCCATATCAATACAAAATCCAGCTTCTGCAATGGCCACCTTAGAAAGAGTCCTTAATAATCCAGAGAGATTCTGTAAAGAGGAATGTCTCAAATTCCCTGCTCTGTATTCTCCAACCTTATAAGATGTTATAGGAGAAGACTAAGTGCTGTTTCAGAGAGGTTGTTCAAAGAATTAAATGCAGGGGTTTCAATAATTGTCCTACATGTGGTTTTGTTGCTTTAATTTAAGGTTTCCTTTTTTTAATTTTTCCTGTCCAATGTAAGATTAACCTAATTTACCAAAAGATGAATTTCTTATAACCCTTTTTATTCGCCTTAAACAAGGGTGCCAGTAAAAAAAAGAGGGGATTGTAGAAGTGTTTAGGTACATTTATTTACTTAAAACATACCTTTTGGAAAATTAAATATGTTTTCAAACCAGTAAAAAGCTAAACTACCACATAAGCTTAATTCATTTATTCATTGTCTGTTTTACCACCGCTTTATTTAATCAGGGTCACGACGGGTACGATTCACAGGTCGCCAGTCTAACACAGGGTAAGCACATACACGCATTCTTACCTAGTGCAATTTTGTATCTCTAATTAATCTGCCTGCATGTCTTTGGACTGTGGCAGTTCCGAAGAAAACCCACACAGACACAGGGAGAACATGCAAACTCCACACAGAACGGACCCAGACCGAATCTTGCTGTGAGGTGACAGTGCTATCCACCAAGCCACTGTGCTGCCTACTTAAGTTTCAGTATTTTTAAAAATAAACCTTGAACATTTTTTTTTTAGTTTAAACCTAGAAAATAGCACACATTTTAAGAGCCTGCTTTTGGCTACGTAGTGTAATACTTATGGTTTAGAAGCCATGTTTCGTATAATTGTAATGCACTATGTATATAGTAGGAATCATCATGTATTTATTTAACATTCATTCTTCCACAAACTACTTTGTTTAGGGTCACAGTGAGTCTGGCATTAGACAATAACAAGCACAGCTGAGAAAACACCCTGGAAAGGGCACCAGTCCATTATTGGGTAACACTCAGTAATTCACTTAAGTATCCACTCACATACTGGGGCAATTTTGATAAGATAACTCAACTTCTGCATGTTTTTCAGATGTATGGAAATCTTTTAAAAAAAAAGTATGTAAGACACAAGTAAAACATGAAAATCGGTGAGGATTAAACCCAGGTCTTTGGGACCCAGCTGCTTCACCAGCTGCACCTTTACGCTTGGCTTAAGTCTCTAAAAAATTTTCATACTAGATTATAAGATGGGCTAAAAAGTCTTTGGTATCCCTATTTTTTCAACACCAAGCAGCTGTAAAGCACAATCATTTCTGTTATTTTTAATTTTTTGCATTTTTAAGGTAATTTTGGCAGAAGTTTTATGGTGCAAAGATACATTTGAATTAACTGGAATATCTAACTGGAAAATGTAAGGCTAACTATGTCTAGAGTAGAGTGCAAACTGCCATTGTCCATACACATAAACTTACTGACGCTTAAGATGGGTGAGCATCTTGTAACTATGGTTTAATGTTTCCTTTTTTTTTTTTTTTACAAATAAAAACCATAAATCTGAGAAACCTTTGATTTAGCGCAGTCAATTTGTCTTCCGCTGCTTAGGCATACCCGATTGTATTCGAGAAGAGCATGTCGCTGCCCACGCCTCTTCCGACACGTGCACAGCCCTCCTCTTCTCGCCGCCGCACTCTGCACATCAGGGTCCTTACCAGCGTATGAAGATCCCACCCACACATTGTCTGGTCATCCCACCTTAGCAGATATGGTGGCCAATTAGTATCTGCTGCAGGAACTGCCAATTATGCCCGCCAGATGCCGCCCAGCCAACCTGTGGCAACGCCGAGTTTCGAACCGAGGAGTTCCGAATCTCGGCGCTGGTGTGCTAGTGGAATATCCCACTGTGCCACCTGGGTTTTACTTTTTTGAAGAAATCATTTTTGTATTTGCATATCTTTCGTTTCGTGTACGGGCTAGGAAAGTACGCCGACGTACGCGAGACGGTTCGGTGTGCCACACTGTACAATGCAAAACTGAATTGTTTGCATTCTATTTGGACAACTTTTCAGTACATAATTGTAATATACAGTATATTATAGGATGTAAATGTTAAAAATATCTTTGCAGAACCTAAACAAAGAAAAAAATCAAGAAACAGCCATTAAATTGTTCTTTAAGGAACCAAAATTTTTTTAATTTTGGCACTGATTCAAGGTGTAGTTTTTGGATCCAGTTTTTCATTGCCTCATGACTTCCTCATGGTCCACTGACATCAGTTTGTGAGCTGCTGCCCTAAGGGTAGGACTACATTTTGGCATGTCTCCCTGACATTTTGATAAATAAGCTGCTTTTAGTAGTGACATTAACAATCCAACAATTGAATGTAATCAGTAAGACTGATCTGGCTAAACTGTGCTGTTTATTATTAAAGAAGTCTTCTGGTGAACTAAACTGACCTTAATTTAGGTCATTTCCTGCAATGATGAAATATGTGATGTATTCATGGTGTCAAAAGTCTATTTCTGTCTTTTGTCACCCAGTGTGCAATCATTTACATTTACATTTACATTTTCAGCATTTAGCAGACGCTCTTATCCAGAGCGACTTACAGAAGTGCTTCCAAAGTGAACATTCCATTTCTCAAGTTTAGGTAAACAACAGTCGAAGAACACATGAGTGCGATTTAAGTTGGATTAGAACACAACCACCACCTTCCTGAATGTGGTTAAAGGAATTTGTATTTTTCAGTGAGCAGAAGAAACTAATGAAACCTCAGACTATAAATTAACTACTTAGGCAAAACCAAACCTGTTGGTGATCAGACTAAAGTATTTGGATAATCCCAGTCACATGGATAGATGTGACATCTGAACCAAAACTGACTCGCAAAAGATCTTGGTGCCTCCATAAGCTTTGTCAGAGAGACAGTTTGTATAAAGTATGCCATTATGACCTCTTTTACAAAAAAATATACTATATGGCAAAAGCTATGCGGACCCCTAACCATGAGTTTGGTGGCCACCCTATTCCAAAACTAAGGCCACTAACATGAAACAATTAAACTCAGTAATTAATACAACATATTCTTATTTTGTCTACATAGTAGTGCAGCAGGTAGTGCGAGTTCTGGGGCCCTGGGTTTAAACTTTACCTCTGGTCACTGTCGGTAAATAATTTGTTGTGTTTATGCCATGTCCTTTTATCCTTTCACAAGCTTCATCTAAGCACTTTGGTGCCCCCTCACTCACCTCCCACAATGCCAGCTAATGGTTTGGCTACTTTAAACTGTCATTAGTAATAAAGTATGAGGTATCAAGGGTCAATCTCTGCCTTTTGAAAGACAGGAATGTAATCGAACAAGCTGCCCCAGTAGTTAACATTACAGAGAAACTCTCAAGTACACTAAAGAAATTTAGAATAAAATACATTAAATAAAGTTGCGATGAAATGCAGTGTAAATATACACAGAGCATTTTATTAAGTATACTTATTTACAATCTGGTAAGTGCATTCATTATGGTAGCTATACCTACCACACAGATGAATTTTGTATGTATACTACCACTTGATGTAGCCCATCTGTTGCTCTGCCCTTTGTCACCACCTGTACACGATTTATCAATTGAAAGGGACGTCCATAGAACCCCCTCTGACCAGATGTCATTTGGAAGGTAGGCCATTTTTAGCACTGCAATTACACTACCATGGTAATGGGGTAATGGCATGGTAGCGTGGTTTGTCCTGGTATGAATTTAATAAAGGCAGTAGTGCTGTTGGGGTTAGCTACCACTTAACAAGGTAAAAGGCAGGTGCTGGTGGGATTTGTGTGTTCTGTTTCTCAGGTTTCTCCTTCATGCCAAAGCTGACTGAACTGAAATTGGCAGATTTCTACACTGAATCTCTGAATTAAGAAACTCTGGTTACCAATAAAACTGTACCTCAACATATGTTCTTGTGGAACTTACATTCCTGCATGAGCACAATGAGGCATATGTTCAGGGCAGGGGGCAGTTTCCACCACATCCAGCACAGCACACGTCACATTCTTCTGTACAACAAATGCACACCAGTTTCTACAAGAGAGTTGTTTCAAAACATGTAAGTTAATACAAAAGAAAATTTTAATAATATGCTCGTGTGAAATAAAATCAATTACATTTTTATTTGTGGATCTACCCTAATTATGTGCTCGTTATTAGAGCTACACCAATTATATCCTCATCAGTAGATCTAGACCAATTATGTACTCATCATTAGATCTAGACCAATTACATGCTTATCATTAGATCTAGACCATTATGTGCTTATCAGTAGATCTAGACCAGTGATTTTAAACAGCTGGGTCACAACATGCTACAGCAGTGGCCAAATGTCAGTCTTGTGGGCTGCACACAGGCAAAAATATTTAGAAATAGGCTGCAGGTTGAGGGGATCAGGCTTTATGTCAGTATAACAATGATACTGGACAATCATAATACATTTTTCAAGGGTGATATTATCGGGTGTCAACTGGGCTATATAACTGTGTGTTTGTTTGTTTGTTTATTAGGATTTTAACATGGATACATTCATGACAGTAAACAGTAGTTACTCATTACACAAGGTTCATCAGGTTATATCGAACACAGTCATGGACAATTTTGTATCTCCAATTCACCTCACTTGCATGTCTTTGGACTGTAAACCCACACAGACACAGGGAGAACATTCAAATTCCACACAGAAAGGACCCGGACCACCCCACCTGCGGATCGAACCCAGGACCTTCTTGCTGTGAGGCGACAGTGCTACCCACTTAGCCACCGTGCTGCCCATATAACTGTGTGAGACTCCTTAGTCAAAGGGCAAAAGTAGTCAAACATTGGTAATCCTTTAAATCCTTCTCAATTTTTTTGCATTAATCACTCATACATTACTCATATAAGGAGCTCTAACAAAAGGAAATCACATTCCAATAAGAAACAACTGTACTTTTCTTTTTGTTTGTTTAACACATAACACAAAAATTTTAAGTCAAGGTTTGTGAATCTGTCCCAACGGACTAATAAAAAATATTGGTTTTAAATAAGAAGGCAAAATTGAGGCGTGCATGTACATACAAACTAAAACAATTTTGGAAGTGCTATATAGTGTAAATCAAAAGGCACTGCACAGCACACCAAAACTTCATTTCATGGTTTGGGATGGAAAGTTTTTAATCATTGAGAAGTGAGGAATTTTACATTTTATTAAGAATTTTACAGGAATTTTACATTTTATTAAGAATTTTACAGGAATTTTACAGTTTTTTCAGTGTATCAGTGAACCATCCGAAGGTTAGAAGAAGTTGAAAGATTCATCAAAACAATGACTCACATTAGTACATTAGTGAATCAATAGAACAAAAACACATTGATTTAAAAAGAACAATAGTGAATTGGAATGGCTAAGTTAGATTTCAGACTTTAACTTGATTACAATTCTGTTGCATGACCCAAGGTGGGATGTTTTTGATAAACATTACAAAACTGTGTGTTCACCTGTCTTATCAGTTATTAAAAAAAAAACAAAAAAAAAAACGATTGGCTGTTTTCCTTTGAATTTTTGGTTTTGAAAGTCAAATATTACACAATAGTTTAAAACTGAATACATGTGGCTGTATAATTTTAAACTCATACCTTATTAAGTTAGTTTGTTTGTTTATCAGGATTTTAAAGTCATGATTTACACTTTGGTTACATTCATGACAGGACACAGGAACGGTAGTTACTCATTACACAAGGTTCATCAGTTACAAGGTTACATCGAACACAGTCTTGGACAATTTAGTGTCTCCAATTTACCTCACTTGCATGTCTTTGGACTGTGGGAGGAAACCAGAGTACCTGGAGGAAACCCCCGCACACACAGGGAGAACATGCAAATTCCACACAGAAAGGACCTGGACCACCCCACCTGGGGATCGAACCCAGGACCTTCTTGCTGTGAGGCGACAGTGCTACCCACTTAGCCACCATGCCAACAAACAAAAGGTTTTTATTAAAAGTTATGCCACAAGTTAACATATTTAGCCAAGTTATAATGTACAGTAGACCCTTGAGTTACGAACGGTTTACCATACGAACATTTCGGGTTACGAACGATCTTTTTCAACTTAACATACAAACAAATTTCGGATTACGAACCGAAATTCGCGAAACACGTGACGTCACGAACAAGTTGACTCAGAGCGTCTCTCTCTCGCTATATATATACAGTAAGTGAACATTCGGACAACGGACGGTGTTTTTCCGGTGTTTTCTTTATATTTTGTAAAATTAAGTATTAAAATGTCCCCAAAGAACGTGCAGAGGACTCGCATGGGTGAGAAAATAAAAAAATATCAATTTGTTGTGTTGTATAATTACTCCTGCCAGTAGCTGTCCCTATGTATCAGACAGAGGGGACAGTGAGTGAGAGAGAAGAAGGAAGTCGCTGAGTAAAGTATTCTTTTTTTGTGCAATTACACCAACAAAATACATAACTATTGAAATAAAGAAGGAAATAATAGAGAAATATGAGAGCTATTGTTGTTTCTGGTAGATACATTTTATAAAAAAAGAAGGAAATTTATTATGGTGTATAATACAGCACACGTACTGTACTGAAATGTTGTGTGTGTTTTATGTACAGTAAAGTACTACTGTGTATTGTTGTTTATTACTGTATTATCTATTCTATAATTTAAGATTAAGGGAAAATACACTTTTAAGACATTAGAGAGGTTAGGTAAGGGGGTGGTTTGGGAGGTCTGGCACGGATTAATTCTATTTACATGATTTCTTATGGGAAAAATAGGTTTAACTAACGAACATTTTGACTTAAGAACAGCCCTTCGGAACCAATTAAATTTGTAAGTCAAGGGTCTACTGTACATAATAAATAATGGGTTGTTACATGCTGCATGATCTTATATTTATTTAAGAACCTTTTTTATTTCATATTCTTGTTTATCAGTTAGATTTGTTGGCACTTTTAATAGATCAATATACCTTTGCTGAGAACTGGTACAGTGTATTTCAAAATTTGCACACTAATACACTACAAAACAGTTGTTTGATGGTTGTTACAACGTTCCAGAACAACATTTTACTACTAAATCAAAAGAACGTTGAAAATATCAAAAGAAAGAAATGAAAAGTACAATTGCTGCTGTTATTGTTATTTTTTGTTTGTTCATTATGATGACCAGGCATTTTATTTCATTCATTTGCTGTAAGGAATCTAAGTGCAACATCGTGTAAATGTGCATTAACTGAACGATGTTACACATATTGTCATGCAGTAATTGTAAGAAACAGTACTGAGAGCAGTATACTCACTTGTTCCGCTGCTGGGGAAAGGAGTTGTAGTATGGAGCGCCCTGGAATAAATTATATAGTGGAAAAGTTGCATCAATCAAAGGCAAGATGAGCAGAAGAAATGCTGCAGACTGCAACATGGAGCTAACACACCCAAACTTCATGTTAAACAAGTTTAGAAACAAGAATCAGAGAAGTGTGTGTATAGGTGCTAACTGCGTATAAGACTGACTGATGCGTGTGCGTGTGTGTGTGTGTGAGCAGTACAGATGCTGTTCTCTCCTCCCCCGTGAACTTTTTACTGCAGCTTCATTAACATCAGTCCGCTTCCGACCAGCCCCCCTTTAACCTGCCTAAAGCTCTGTATCAAGACATGCTGTAACTTTTTCCAAGTAATACAAGGACAATTCTGGGGAAGGGGTGATCTTTAAAAAGTTTCCGCACTTTTATATTTTGGTTGGAAACAGTCAAGGTGGGAGGAGTAGTAATTGATCATGTCTGAGAGACTGAGAAAGAGAGAGCTTATACACCAGATTTAGTGCCATCTGATTTCCACTGTTTTGGACCGCTCAAAGAAGCTTTAAGGGGAAGAAGATTTTAATGTGATGATGTATAAGCAGTGGTGCATTAGTGGCTATGCGCTCAATCCAAAACATTTTTGCTGATGGCATTACAAAGTTGGTATGACGCTGAAAAATGAATCGAAAGATGACCATGTAGAAAAGTGATGTAATTTATTTTTGAAATTTTTAATGAATAGAGTTTAAAAAAGTGTATTCTATACAAATATACATGATCAGACATACCATTAAAACCACCTCCTGGTTTCTACACACTGTCCATTTTATCAGCTCCACTTACCATATAGGAACACTTTGTAGTTCTACAACTACTGACTGTAGTCCATCTGTTTCTCTACATATCTTTTTAACCTGCTTTCACCCTGTTCTTCAATGGTCAGGAACACCACAGAGCAGGTATTGTTTGGGTGGTGGATCATTCTCAGCACTGCAGTGACACTGACATGGTGGTGGTGTTAGTGTGTGTTGTGCTGGTATGAGTGGATCAGACACAGCAATGCTGCTGGAGTTTTTTTATATTGTGTCCACTCACTGTCCACTCTATTAGACACTCCTACCTAGTTGGTTCACCTTGTAGATGTAAAGTCAGAGACGATCGCTCATCTATTGCTTATGTTTGAGTCGGTCATCTTCTAGACCTTCATCAGTGGTCACAGGACGCTGCCCACGGGGCACTTTTAGCTGGACATATTTTTGGTTGGTGGACTATTCTCAGTCCAGCAGTGACAGTGAGGTGTTTAAAAACTCCAGCAGTGCTGCTGTGTCTGATCCACTCATACCAGCACAACACACACTAACACACCACGACCATGTCAGTGTCACTGCAGTGCTGAGAATGATCCACCACCTAAATAATATCTACTCTGTTGGGGTCCTGACCATTGAAGAACAGCATGAAAGGGGGCTAACAAAGAATGCAGAGAAACAGATGGACTACAGTCAGTAATTGTAGAACTACAAAGTGCTTCTATATGGTACGTGGAGCTGATAAAATAGACAGTGAGTAGTGAGTGTAGAAACAAGGAGGTGGTTTTAATGTTATGGTCAATATATATATATATATATATACAGTATATACACATTAACATTAAGTATTTTGCTAATTGAAGTGACAATAAGGAGCAGAGGAATCTTTCATGCATGGCGGCCTTCATAGCCATGTTAATGATAGGCTTGTTTTACATGCCTAATCTGTATAGGTGTTTTGTTAAAACCTTAAGCGATACATGTTGTTTAAAGGAAACAAACAGTTTGTGACAGCACCTAAATGCAGCAATGTCCCATGTTGAGACACGCAACACAAAAAAATTTGGGATTGGCTTGACAGTGAGGTTCTAATTGGTCTTAGTGGAGTGTGGGAAAGCAGAATATTATTGCTGAGCCTTGTCATTTGTGGCGTCTGTCTTGAAGTACCAGCGTAATTGTGCAGCAGCTTACCCTTTAACTTACACTTGTTTACATAATACTTGAATCGTACAATATATGATTGCAGTTGTCCATAAAATGAGAAAGTATGTAATACACAAGCCGTAATAACAGGTAAAAGTACACACTGGATTGTCTGTTTAAACAAAATACTGGCGGCACATAAACAAGGCTGTTTTGCTAAGGCAATACATTAACAAAATAGTTTAAAATATAGTGGACTGAAGTTATTTACCAAAAACAAGTTCTAAACTGTCTAGATTTGAGTCCATCTACACTACATTGCCAAAAGTATTTGCTCGTCTGCCTTCACACGCATATAAACTTCAGTGACATCCCATTCTTAATCCATAGGGTTTAATATGATGTCGGCCCACCCTTTGCAGCTATAACAGCTTCAACTCTTCAGAGAAGGCTTTCCACAAGGTTTAGGAGTGTGTTTATGGGAATTTTTGACCATTCTTCCAGAAGCGCATTTGTGAGGTCAGACACTGATGTTGGACGAGAAGGTCTGGCTCACAGTCTCCGCTCTAATTCATCCCAAAGTGTTCTATCAGGTTGAGGTCAGGCCAGTTAGGTTCTTCCACACCAAACTGGCTCATCCATGTCTTTATGGACCTTGCTTTGTGCACTGGTGCGCAGTCATGTTGGAACAGGAATGGGCCATCCCCAAACCGTTCCCACAAAGTTATGAACATGAAATTGTTGGTATGCTGAAGCAGTAAGAGTTTCTTTCACTGGAACTAAGGGGTCGAGCCCAACTCCTGAAAAACAACCCCACACCATAATCCCCCCTCCACCAAACTCAGACAAGTACTGTTCTCCTGGCAACCATCGGATTGCCAGACGGAGAAGCGTGATTCGTCACTCCAGAGAACACGTCTCCACTGCTCTAGAGTCCAGTGGCGGCGTGCTTTACACCACTGCATCCGACGCTTGGTGATGTAAGGCCTGGATGCAGCTGCTCGGCCATGGAAACCCATTCCATGAAGCTCTCTACACCCTGTTCTTGAGCTAATCTGAAGGCCACATGAAGTTTGGAGGTCTGTAGCGATTGACTCTGCAGCAAGTTGGTGACCTCTGCGCACTATGCGCCTCAGCATCCGCTGACTCCGCTCTGCCATTCTTTCACAAATATGTTTGTAGAAGCAGTCTGCATGCCTGTGGCCATGGAAGTAATTGGAACACCTGAACTAAATTATTTGGATGGGTGAGTGAATACCTTTGGCAATATAGTGTATATGGTTGACTCCAAATACTGCAGCAGCAACAAAGTGATACTCCATCAAGTTAAGTGTGTCTGTTCAGTGCCTGACTACCTTGATGGCACAGCTGAGATTTGAAACCAGGTATAGTTAAGCTTGGCTGTTGGCAAGACTAAAAGCAGATGCTGTGTCTCAAATGACATACAACATAAAAAGAGTATCAAAATAGTAATAATACTATTATTAGTGGTGTACTTATTAGGCATGCTTCATATGATGGTTTGGTGATACAGTTGGTAGCTTTGCTTACTATCGCCTCACCAAAAGGGTTTAAAAAATTGAGTTAATGCAACACAAATAAATAGCTTTAGATGTATCAGAAATAAATTTATTTTCAAATTAGGTCTTTTACATTGCTTATAAAAGTACAAAGCACAACATGTCTGCTGGCTTTTGGGGTACCATCGCACATGGATTTCATACACCTAAAGAAAAGCTTAAATTAAAAAAGTTACTTACTCCATACATCAGCACACGAACACATGGCAGAAAATCTGCCTGATTTAACAGGCCATTTACTACAAATGTGGCAACAAATTTAAAAAAGCTGGAGAATTTTAATAATCTGTGGCTGCCTAATTAGCAAAGATAAACCATAAGGCCCGGCACAGTTCTGCCTTCACTGCAAGGGCATGTAGTAACTACTGACTCATCGAATGAGCACACAGATCTAAACAGAGTTAAAAAGAAAAAGCAGAGGCCGCTCAGGAGGCGCAGCAGTAAAAACACACGCTGGAACCAGAGCTGGGATCTCGAATACATCGTATCGAATCTCAGCTCTGCCTGCCGGCTAAGGGCCACATGAACAACGATTGGCCTGTTGTTCAGATATGGGCGGGACTATATCTGAGGTGATATGGGGTATCTCTCCCATGACTGGTGCAATTACGACCTCTGCTGGCTGATTGATGGCGCCTGCACAGAGATGAGAAGAGAGTGCTCTCAGGGTGTGTCTCTCTGTACACAGTGCTGAGCTGCACTGCACTCGTCAAAGTGTAGGTGATAAGATGCATACGGCATGCTTCCCACGTGTCGGAGGGGGCGTGGGTTAGCTTTGTTCTACTCAATCAGAGCAGGGATTGGCATTGGTGGAGAGGAAGCATGACGCAATTGGGCAATTGGACACGCTAAAAGGGAAAAAAAGGGGAGAAAATGCATAAACAAAAAAAGAAAAAGCAGCGTCATGAGGAACCTTCTACAGTTCATTTTCCAAAAGCCAGAAAGCTTTAATTGCTAAAAAAAGACTTTAAAGAAAATCAAGAGTTATGTTGTTTATATACACATATTTTAAAACCCACCCCCGAGAAAAAAATATACAAAACACATTGTGGACATGGTCCATAACCTGAGCTCCCTTTTTTGTTTACAATAAACAGAAACAGTTACAGAAGTGTGTAGCAAAAAATCCATTTAAAAAAAGCAGTAATAAAGCAGTTATAAATATTTCCTAAAGTTTCCTAAAGTATCAAAAACAAACAGCTGAGAAATTCTGCAGTCTTGATAAGGACAGTGTAATTAATTAAAAAAAACATTTTACATTCAAATAATTCATCTACTGATATGTTTTTTGATCAGTTTTGCAGCAGTTGATCAGCACTTTGTAGAAATGATTTTGCTTGTCACAGTTGATGCCTTTTAGGATTCTGTTAAAAAAAGTAATACATGAAAGGATTAAACATGGTTTAAGCATTTTATACTGTTTAAAAGTTGCAGTCATTTGTTTGTTTATTGGGATTTTAACGTCATGTTTTACACTTTGGTTACATTTATGACAGGAACGGTAGTTACTCATTACACAGTTCACACAAGGTTATATCAAACACAGTCCTGGACAGTTTAGTATCTCCAATTCACCTCACTTGCATGTCTTTGGACTGTGGGAGGAAACCGGAGCACCCGGAGTAAACCCCCTCGAGCCTGTGACTCAAGTCCGAGTTGCACATAAGTTGCACACACAGCGACTTCAGACTCGACTCGTGACTCTCAAAAAATGCTAATAACGCTCCAGCCGTTTTAGCCCACAATGCACGCAATGGGTAAATGTTCCAGCCAGCTTCCGGCGTAGTGATGAAGCGTCGCTCCCTACCTTTGGAATCTCACTTAAAATGGTGGAATACCCTACGTAGTGCACTTCACTGGAACAGCTGGTGTGAATGAAATGCTCCTACAGAATTGGCTGGAAGGAATGGTTGGAAGAACCGCTTTCTGAACCAATCAGACCTTCTGATTTTAATTGTTAGTAAGAAATGCTGTTATTTGTATTTATTTACTTTGCACCGTCACACAGATGATGTGTTAATGAAACGCTTGATTGGCTTTCTAACGAGTACGTGTTCTACTTCACAATCGGGAAAAGTTTGAAGGTTTTTAATTATAAGCACATTTACAAAATAACGGATTATATTCCTAACACATGGTTATAAATTTAATAGCATCTTAAAGTACAGAAGTTAAGGTAAGCTTTGGATGTTGGCCGCTGTGCCTGATTTATCGTGCGCTTTTGTTTTGCAGTGAAAACAAAATGTATTAGTTTAAGCGTTTAACTGGTACCTAGGAAAGTAAAGGCACTAAGTAAAACAGCAAAATACAGTCGCTAATCTGTTGTTGTTTTTTTATCTGAACTTAAATATTATTTGTTTCTATGCTACATTTCCAATATATGTTTCGTGTATATTATATTGACTCTAGCTTAAAGACTCGTGACTTGACACGCACTCTAGCCTAAAGACTTGTGACTTGACTCGGACTCTAGCCTAAAGACTTGTGACTTGACTCGGACTCGTATTTTGTAACTTCTCTGCTGCAGACACAGGGAGAACATGCAAACTCCACACAGAAAGGACCCGGACCTCCCTACCTGGGGACCGAACCCAGGACCTTCTTGCTGTGAGGCGACAGTGCTACCCACTTAGCCACTGTGCCACCCTTGCACTCATTTGTTAAACATTCAGAGTAAAAAAAAAACATAAATGAGTAAACTTGCATGAATATAAAACCTGGGTCAACAGGCTGTAAGCAAATGAAAACACTGCAGAAAGGTAATTATTTGGTGTGCCTATGGAACCGTCACTTGGTCTCACATGAGGTAAGGATAGCCACTGCTCTCAGTACCCTAATAATTTTTTACCCTCTTTTGTCTCTTGTGGTTAAAAGCTGAACTGCAGATTGTGTTTTCCCCTGTAAACATATTGTACAATGCTAGACAGGAGAATCTACCAATATATTATTTATAAGAAGTAAAGGTAGGGTTAGCCTAAGGGTGTGTTATATTACACAATGTTATATTACTTCAATATTACTGGAAAACCAGTTTCTTGGTTTCCTGTAATGACTGTCTGTGGAAGAAGGGCCACATCATTTAAAACAAGAAAAGGGCTTAGGCATTTAAGGTACTGAACTACTAATCAAAAGGCTGCTGGCTCAAGCCTCACCACCACCACCAAGTTGCCACTGTTGGGCCACTGTGTAAGGCCCTTAACGCTCAAATGCTCAAATTAATTGTAAGTCACTTTGAAAAAAGTCTGCTAAATGCCATAGACTAGTGGTTAGGGTGGTTAGGGTACTGGACTAGTATTTAGAAGGTCGCTGGTTCAAGCCCCACCACTGCCAGGTTGCTGCTGTAGGGCCCTTGAGCAAGGCCCTTAACCCTCAGTTGCTCAGACTGTATAGTGTAACCGTAATGTAAGTTGCTTTGGATAAAGGCATCTGCTAAATGCTGAAAATGTAACGTAACGTAAATGTAAAAATGTAAATGCAATAATAAATGTATTTGCAACCTTTTTTCCAAATCAAGGCCCATTTTTGTTTTTAGCAGCACTATGAATAAAAGACTGTGAGCAAAAGATGATCTTTGGTTAACAAACACATAAAATATTTAATAATAATATGAAGATGTATGTTTGCTTTATTTTTAATTCCATTACATAAGATGTGCCCGGTAAGACCTGGTAATTTATGATCCACATGTGGTCCATGGCCAAATGGATAAGAAACCATGGACTAAATCCAGATATACAACCAATCAGTTAGCTAAAAAAGCCATTTCTGGATTCTGCTTTTGTCTGTTATTAAGAACATAAACAAATCCTTTTTTATGGTTTATGTTATGTACCTGAGATTTAAAGCTGAAGTATGCCTCTAATTAAGATACGTACTGAATTTCAAAACTTCCCAAAACTTCAATAAATAATGTTTGTGCGGGTTGCCAATTTTGCTGCAAACCCTTTCTCTTCTTTCAGATATCTAGGGCCTGTTTATACCGCCAGTTTAGATTAGCCTCCAGTTAACAGAACACAAGTGGTCAGCGCTAATTACAAGTAAAAGGGGTTAAGTGTGTCTGTGTGACCTGATGAGTCACATAACTTCTGGATGTAATCAGGACAGCATATGGCCACATAATATTTGAAGCATGAACACTGGCGTGTTCTGACGAGTCTTCGACAACAATGTAGGTCGGCCTTGTCAGCGGCATTACCAGGCTGGTTGTTTTTCTACAGGCTACATTTCAAATTCCAATCAGTGATGATATGTGTGATAGTAGGGTCAATTTTCTTTTATGTATGTTTTGCATTCATTATAGTAAATAAATCTTGAACATGGACTAATTGTTTTAAAATAGAGTTCAAGAGGTTTGTTTCAAATGATTGTATAATTGTAAGATTTAAGTCCTGAGTCCTGAAGTAAAAGCTTGAAAACGCTTTGTTTAGGCTTTACAGGGTGCAGGTCTTTTTTTCCTCTGCTCAGTAATGCTATTTATTTAGGTTTTAACCAAAAAAGTTGCAGACTACATTTCCATAAAGTGTTATAATGAACCTTTGAATTAGTACTGAATTAAGATTGTTTAAATAGTTATGGAATAACTAGTTTTAATGTCAACCTTTTGATTTATACATCAGCTACCAGGCAAATTCATACCCAAGAGATTCTGTGACCTACCCCGAATCCTTTTTACTGGAAGAGGTTCAGGTGACTCGTCTTGAGGACTTCTTTTCACTCCTGAACCGGGTGAGGGGCGTACAGGAGTGCTGGCTGTAAATACACACGAGCACACAAAATGAGCAACACTCTGCCAACCAGTTAGATTTCATGCTGGATTCAACTTGAACCAAACCGATCTGGTCAAGGTACAGCAAGCAAAATGCTAAAAGTAATTAAAATTTTGGTTAGAATTATCATTCAACTGTTAAGGACAGGAATACTACAGTGCTAGAAATAGAAATCACTGCCTTGGGGAGGCAAGCACTTCTCTTGTCAGCTGCTTCATTACTGAACAAAAAGTGTTATTGAAAGACTAAAAAGATAAAAATATTTTCACACCTGCAGTTTGTAAAAAAAAAAAAAAAAAAAAAAAAGCATGATGCTAACACACTGTGCCACTTACCGATTTGTTTCTCAATGTCTTTGAGCTTATCCTCTTGCTGTCGGAGTTCATGTCGCTTCTGTTTCATGCCAGGACTCTGCAGGTACTCATTTTGGGTGTTATATTCAGCCTGGACCTCTGATGCATTCTGTTTAGCTACTAAGTACTGCTGCAGCAATTCTATACAAACAAACACACACACTAGTAAAACACTCATGAGGCAAACTAAGACTAAAGTAAACAATACACATTCAATACAGTCTTCATTTTAGTCCCCTAATAAAAGTCCATAGCAGGGAATCAAACACTCACCTATTCACTCACATTTACTTATGTCTAAAATCAATTTAGTGCAGCCACATGTTATTGGGTTGTAAAAAGCCACAGTGTACCACAGTGGGAAAAAAAAAAAAAAAAAAAGTACTTTAAGTACAGTATGAGACCATGTCAAACGTTTCACAGATTGTATCCAAAGATGAAGTGTAAACCCAGGTAATTGAGCACTCGGGTGGTGCCCACTACCACTGGGATCCAGGATTTAAACCCCTGTGGTGATATTGAGCAGTCAGATGTCTACATACAGACAAGATTGGCTGTGTCTGAGGGGGGATGGCGGAGGCCTCATGATAAATTGGCGCCCTGATGAGGGTTATTACTGCATTCAGGAAAACTGGACCCACCACAACCCAGACCAGGATAAAGCGGTGATAAAAAGATGAAAACAAAATAAAATATTATTTAATTGCATTCAAAACCAAGCAGCACGGTGGCTCGGTGGGTAGCACTGTCACCTCACAGCAAGAAGGTCCTGGGTTCGATCCCCAGGTGGGGCGGTCCGGGTCCTTTCTGTGCGGAGTTTGCATGTTCTTCCCATGTCTGCGTGGGTTTCCTCCGGGAGCTCCGGTTTCCTCCCACAGTCCAAAGACGTGCATTCGGGTTACTTAAAGACACTGAATTGCCCTATAGTTGAATGGGTGTGTATGTGTGTGTGTGTGTATGTATGTGTGTCTGCCCTGCAATGGACTGGTGGCCCGTCCAGGGTGTTACTGTGTGCCTTGTGCCCATTGAAAAGCTGGGATTGGCTCCAGCACCCACCCCCCCAATTGGATAAGTGGTTAAGAAAGTGAGTGGGTGCATTCAAAACCTAATTCTTTATTTAATTGATTCCTAATTTGAAACAAAATACTGGTGTGAGGTAGTAGATTGTACAAATATGATTTCAGTAGCATATTTTATGTAGCCAACATCTGCTTCAATTCCTGCTTTTCACAGGTAATTTCGTGATTAAAAAAATCTGTTACACATGAGGTGAAATGGTATTATGACTTCACAATTCAACTAGGCGGCAGTCTGGCTTGAATCGGCAACCTTCTGATAATTAGTTCAATACCTTAACCACGGAGCTACCGCTGCCACAGATGTTTTGTAATTTTGTAACTTTTGCCTCCAGTGTAAAGTAAGTTCTATAGCATGTTTTATGGACTATGGCTTGTTTTCCAGTGTAGGCCTGACCAGTTCAAAGCATAAAAAGCATGCTCAGTATTTCCATCTTAAAGTGGTCTGGCAGAGAAATGACACAGCTGAGCCAGCACGAATTCTTCAGTACAGTAAGCTAACCTTAGTCAGTGCAGTGCAGTGGAAGTGTTCAGTGGGATGAAATCTTGAAGCAGGATTTGGTTCATCATGATATATCACATAAAGTGTAACGCTCTCTTTTTCAGTGCACAGTTAAGAATGTTTTCATCAAGGCATCCTCAGTCAGCGGTAAAGGGTCAAATCAGTATAGAGGACGCAATCAGGGTAATCGGACATGACTAGCTTGGGGGGATCATGTTGTAACCCAACTTTGGGTCATACAGACTACCAGTAGGTTTTAAGAAAAGCAATATTAAGTACGTAGTAGTAGTAGTAGTAGTACAAGATCAGTCATATTCTTTCTTTATTGGCTACAACAGTTTAAAATTACAAATCCCAATTTTACTATAAGAGGTGGTTATATTCATCCAGTTGCAAGCTACACTTGGGAATAGACACCTAAATATTTACACAATTGCAAGGTATTCACCCAGAAAAAAATACATGGAAGATTTTAATAATTTCTTTAGCATAAAAAACACAAAACATTGCATTATTTATTGTCTGGTGAAAGAAAACTACCTTAATAACTTTCATGTGACTGACCACATTTGAGAATGTTAGGCCCCTTATACACTCAAAAGCTTTTTTTTCTATTTATTTATGCATTTTCTCCCATTTTTCTACTTCGCTGCTGGTTCACCTATGCACTCTGCACAGGCTCCTCTATCTGCTTATCAGGGTCCTTGCACAGCGTTAGAAGACCCCACCCACATAGTCTGGTCATCCCGCCCCAGTAGCCAATTAGAGTCTGCTGCAGGCACTGCCAATTATGCCCGCTAGATGGTGCCCAGCCGACCGGTGGCAACACCCAGTTTCGAACCGAGGAGTTCAGAATCTCAGCGCTGGTGTGCTAGCGGAATATCCCGCTGCGCCACCTGGGGGCACTTAAAAGCTTTTAAAATGCCAGGTTATTTTTCTAAGTAAAAAAAATATTTGTCATTTGCACTGCATTGGCTTTACTGGGTAGTACCTTCTTAAACATGAATGGCCCAGTACACACAGTGTAACAATCCCTCACACAATCAATCACAGACTGATCATTTTAAAAATGATTTTTGTCTCTCCAGGATCAAACGTGGGGTAAAGAACCATCAGCAACTTTCATTTTTAATTCCATATCATACCGTCTTGAAATGAATAGTGTGGTCAGTTCTGTGGTTTACCTTTCTGCTTGTAAATGGTGTGATATTCATCAGGAAGTGGTGCGCTGAACACCTGTCCTCTTAGCTTCTCTATAGGAGGAGCCTTGTTTTGCAGACCCCCAAACTTGCCGTTGCTACGGATACGATCACCCTGTCGTGTCAGCAGGGTAGGACACTGCATTTTATTTTGGACAACCTGCCGACCAACAACACACACACACATACACACACAAACATCTTATGTGCTAGCTATATATATACAGTGTATCACAGAAGTGAGTACACCCCTCACATTTCTGCAGATATTGAAGTATATCTTTTCATGGGACAACACTGACAAAATGACACTTTGACACAATGAAAAGTAGTCTGTGTGCAGCTTATATAACAGTGTAAATTTATTCTTCCCTCAAAATAACTCAATATACAGCCATTAATGTCTAAACCACCGGCAACAAAAGTGAGTACACCCCTTAGTGAAAGTTCCTGAAGTGTCAATATTTTGTGTGGCCACCATTATTTCCCAGAACTGCCTTAACTCTCCTGGGCATGGAGTTTACCAGAGCTTCACAGGTTGCCACTGGAATGCTTTTCCACTCCTCCATGACGACATCACGGAGCTGGCGGATATTCGAGACTTTGCGCTCCTCCACCTTCCGCTTGAGGATGCCCCAAAGATGTTCTATTGGGTTTAGGTCTGGAGACATGCTTGGCCAGTCCATCACCTTTACCCTCAGCCTCTTCAATAAAGCAGTGGTCGTCTTAGAGGTGTGTTTGGGGTCATTATCATGCTGGAACACTGCCCTGCGACCCAGTTTCCGGAGGGAGGGGATCATGCTCTGCTTCAGTATTTCACAGTACATATTGGAGTTCATGTGTCCCTCAATGAAATGTAACTCCCCAACACCTGCTGCACTCATGCAGCTCCAGACCATGGCATTCCCACCACCATGCTTGACTGTAGGCATGACACACTTATCTTTGTACTCCTCACCTGATTGCCGCCACACATGCTTGAGACCATCTGAACCAAACAAATTAATCTTGGTCTCATCAGACCATAGGACATGGTTCCAGTAATCCATGTCCTTTGTTGACATGTCTTCAGCAAACTGTTTGTGGGCTTTCTTGTGTAGAGACTTCAGAAGAGGCTTCCTTCTGGGGTGACAGCCATGCAGACCAATTTGATGTAGTGTGCGGCGTATGGTCTGAGCACTGACAGGCTGACCCCCCACCTTTTCAATCTCTGCAGCAATGCTGACAGCACTCCTGCGCCTATCTTTCAAAGACAGCAGTTGGATGTGACGCTGAGCACGTGCACTCAGCTTCTTTGGACGACCAACGCGAGGTCTGTTCTGAGTGAACCCTGCTCTTTTAAAACACTGGATGATCTTGGCCACTGTGCTGCAGCTCAGTTTCAGGGTGTTGGCAATCTTCTTGTAGCCTTGGCCATCTTCATGTAGCGCAACAATTCGTCTTTTAAGATCCTCAGAGAGTTCTTTGCCATGAGGTGCCATGTTGGAACTTTCAGTGACCAGTATAAGAGAGTGTGAGAGCTGTACTACTAAATTGAACACACCTGCTCCCTATGCACACCTGAGACCTAGTAACACTAATGAGTCACATGACATTTTGGAGGGAAAATGACAAGCAGTGCTCAATTTGGACATTTAGGGGTGTAGTCTCTTAGGGGTGTACTCACTTTTGTTGCCGGTGGTTTAGACATTAATGGCTGTATATTGAGTTATTTTGAGGGAAGAATAAATTTACACTGTTATATAAGCTGCACACAGACTACTTTTCATTGTGTCAAAGTGTCATTTTGTCAGTGTTGTCCCATGAAAAGATATACTTCAATATCTGCAGAAATGTGAGGGGTGTACTCACTTTTGTGATACACTGTATATATATATATAGATAGATAGATAATACTTTATTGTCAGATCAAAGATCTGAAATTTGTCTTGCATAAAAACACAGTAGCTCCGTTACAACACAATACATTAACATTACAACACAAAACACAGACATTATACAAAATTATAACACTAAAAACTAACATATAAGACTAAAAACCTGTAGAACCCAACATACAATATACATTTTAAAATAAAATAAAATAAAACTGTAAAATGTGTCATTTCTTTGTGATAATATTAATATAAACTGTGTAAATGTTATTAAACAAACACCGGCCCATTCATTAAAAAAATTTTTTTTTATGCATTTTCTCCCTTTCTCTCCCCCTTTAGCACGTCCAATTGCCCTATGCCGATCCATGCGAGATCAAAGCTAACCCACGCTCCCTCCGAAACGTGGGCAGCATGCCGTATGCATCTTATCACCCACACATTGACGAGTGTTGTGCCATCTAGTGTTGTGTACGGAGAGACACACGCTAAGAGCACTCTTTCCTCATCTCTGTGTAGGCGCCTCTAAGCAGCCAGCAGAGGTCGTAATTGCACCAGTCTGACAGAGAGACGCATATCCGGCTTAGTCCCGCCCATCTGAACAACAGGCCAATCGTTGTTCATGTGGCCGCTCAATCTCAGCCGGCAAGGCAGAGCTGAGATTCGATATGATGTATTCGAGATCCCAGCTCTGGTGGCAGCGTGTGTTTTTACCGCTGTGCCACCTGAGCGGCGGCACATTCATTTTAATTTAATTTGAATTTCTGATTTTGCTAACAGATACAAGATTTATTTTCTGCAGATAAAACCATGCACCTCCTACATTACATTGATCACTAGGAGTTGATATAATAATGTCACTGACTTGATTTCTCTATTTTTGTTCGTTTAAAACAGTTTTCAGGGTAATGCAACTCTTAAAGCATCATATAGCAATTCTCCACTTTCAAAAACAGCCAAATGTGACTATTTTACTTTAACCTAAGCTCTAGTTCCAAAAGTAGACTGGATTTCAAAGAAAATCCACAAGCTGGTATTTTAAAATATTAAACCCATATCAAATAAACCAATTTTAGACCATAACATTCATAGACTTATTTATCATTAAGCTAAGAGGAGATGTCGGGATTGATGGGTATAGTCCAGCAACCACTGAAAGCAGGTCTGCCTTTAATTAAAAGCTATTGTAACATGGGCAACACTGTCAACAGTTAAGCAAGCTTGGTGATAGAGGCTGGTGTTCTTTTGTTCTTTGTCAATATGCTCAGCAACAAACTTTAGTCCAGCCATACAGTGCAGATTTTGAAGAAGGGGCTTAATTCTTGTACAGCAGCTGGTAACAGTCGTGCCTGTATTCTGAGCTGGGCTCACAAATATTTCATGGCATCATAGCATTATGTAAACTCAGCCATTGGGGGAACACACATCAGTGCACCATTATGCAGGTCACAAGGCCAGATAAATAGGAGAGTAAAAATGTTCCAAAAATAAATATGCAGGCTAATAATACGCTTTGGGGAAGCCTAACAGAAGCATACACTGTATTGCCAAATGTATTCGCTCGTCTGCCTTCACGCACGTATGAACTTGAGTGACGTCCCATTCTTAATCCGTAGGGTTTAATATGATGTCGACCCACCCTTTGCAGCTATAACAGCTTCAACTCTTCTGGGAAGGCTTTCCACAAGGTTTAGGAGTTTGTTTATGGGAATTATTGACAATTCCCCCCTCCACCAAACTTTACACTTGGCACAATGCAGTCAGACAAGTACCGTTCTCCTGGCAACTGCCAAACCCAGACTCGTCCATCAAATTGCCAGACGGAGAAGCGTGATTCGTCACTCCAGAGAGCACGTCTCCACTGTTCTACGGTCCAGTGGCGGCGTGCTTTACACCACTGCACCCAACAAATTGCATTGCGCTTGGTGATGTAAGGCTTGGATGCAGCTGCTCGGCCATGGAAACCCATTCCATGAAGCTCTCTATGCACTGTTCCTGAGCTAATCTGAAGGCCACATGAAGTTTGGAGGTCTGTAGTGATTGACTGCAGAAAGTTGGCGACCTCTGCGCACTATGTGTTTCAGCATCCGCCGACCCCGCTCTGTCATTTTACGTGGCCTACTACTTCATGGCTGAGTTGCTGTCATTCCCAATCGCTTCCACTTTGTTATAATACCACTAACAGTTGACTGTGGAATATTTAGTAGTGAGGAAATTTCACGACTGGACTTGTTGCACAGGTGGCATCCTATCATAGTACCACGCTGAAATTCACTGAGCTCCTGAGAGCGACCCATTCTTTCACTAATGTTTGTAGAAGCAGTCTGCATGCCTAGGTGCTTGGTTTTATACACCTGTGGCCATGGAAGTGATTGGAACACCTGAATTCAATGATTTGGATGGGTGAGTGAATACTTTTGGCAATATAGTGTATGAAAGGAATTATTTCTTTAGTAATCCAACAAGGAAGGCATTGTTTGATTCATGTTGTCGGCATGTCCACACCTTCATCACACATGCAAGGACACAGACACACTCATTTACTTACCTGCTTGCGGTAATGGTTAGCGGAATCCAAATCATTCACCAATATGGTGTCTCCAATAAGAACTGTGAAAACTGTGGAAACAAAACACCCTTCATTAACAACAGTGCATGCACAAAGCTGTCCTCTATCTGTTGGAAAGCATTCTTGATTATGATTGTCATAAAGCATTTAATTTAATGATCCCCATATACAAGCCTGTCATGCAAACATACACACTATCCAGTTGCTTCAGCAAAAGGATTACCTCATTGTGATACTGTCTTTCATTATTCCCAAACCAAATGTAACTGTAGCAGCAGAGTAGGAAGAGAACAGATAAAAGCCACCACATATACAACCCATTACCGTAAATATTTACACCGACTCTGAATACTAAACATACATGTAACTGGAGCTACTGAAATGTAAGTTGTAAAGAGGCAAACACAAACTGAAACATGTGCACAGACCCCCACACAGAAAAAGGTATAAAAATGGATATCTTAGTGCAGTTCTTGTTCTCTACACAGTAACATAATGCAATGTATACCTGCAGCTTCTTCTAGTTATAAACATTTCGCTGTACTTCCAAACACAATAGTAAACGATGAAAGCCCCCTGGCTTGGAGTATCATCTGGAAACACTCAGAGACAGGACATGAGTTTACTCACACAGCTAAAGTTAATGCTGCAATACACCAAAAGAGCTTCTGCAATAAAACCCTACCAACACATTGGGGATCCTACTGCACGCTAACACATTCACTCAACATCACCACCCTAGCTGTCTCCAGTAGGAATAAATGACTCAGCTAGTCCTCATTTAAATCTGTCTGTCACGAAGGCGTATAAAGGGGCACAGATTGTGTGTATGTGTGTGTACTATTCCAAGAACTCACCCATGTTACAGCTCTCAGCATGCTCAGGAAAAATTAGCAGATCTCGTGCATAAACAGGGTCCCCTACTGGCTGGAACAAACACTGACCATTCCTGATGTGAGGCAGTGGCCTAACAAAAAAATGAGAGTCATACATGAATAAAGAACTGCTTACAAAGAAGACCAGACAAAAGTTGGTTTCTGAACAACTTTAAATACACAGATCAGCCATAACATTAAAACCACCTCCTTGATTCTACACTAACTGTCCATTTTATCAGCTCCACTGACCATATAGAAGCACTTTGTAGTTCTACAATTACTGACTGTCGTCCATCTGTTTCTCTGCATGCTTTGTTAGGCCCCTTTCATACCGAAAATATCAAGCCAACAGCGCCCTGAGGGCAGCATCCTGTGAACACTGATGAAGGTCTAGAAGATGACCAACTCAAACAGCAGCAATAGATGAGCGATCGTCTCTGACTTTACATCTACAGGGTGGACCAACTAGGTAAGAGTGTCTAATAGACTGGACAATGAGTGGAAACTCCAGCAGCACTGCTGTGTCTGATCCACTCATACCAGCACAACACACACTAACACACCACCACCATGCCCTTGTCACTGCAGTGCTGAGAATGATCCACCACCTAAATAATACCTGCTCTGTGGTGGTCCTGTGGGGGTCGTGACCATTAAAGAAAAGGGAGAAATTGATGGACTACAGGGCAAGCCGTAGCCTAGTGGTTAAGACACAGGACTAGTAATCCAAAGGTTGCTGGTTCAAGCCCCACCACTGCTAGGTTGCTGCTGTTGGGCCCTTAACCCTCAGTTGCTCAGACTGTATACTGTAACTGTAATGTAAGTCGCTTTTGATAAAGGTGTCTGCTAAATGCTAAAAATGTAAATGTACAGTCAGTAATTGTAGAACTACAAAGTGCTTCTATATGGTAAGTGGAGCTGATAAAATGAACAGTAAGTGTAGGAACAATGAGGTGGTTTTAATGTTATGGCTGATCAGCGTATAGCTCCTGACGAAAACGCTAGTTCGTATTATAAATAAAGTCACAAGGGCAGTGGGCAAGACTTGTAAAGGTAATAAAAATGAAATGATCAAAGCAGGAGCATAAACACTCCTGTTCTTAACCATTTTACTCCCAGTTGATGAAAATGAGCAATATTAGACAAACTGAGGTACATTTACAGCAATAAATGCCACAGGTTTTCAGGAAGCTGGGTAGAATTCACAGCAGGTTTAACTGCAGAACTGAATATTTCACTATGTAATATCTTGTCAAAATCAAGCACAAAATGTGCTCATATGTACTTGATCTATGTAAACATTTGTTTACACTACTGCATTTTCAAAGATGAAAACATTAAATCCCAAATGCATTTCTGTGACAGCATGATTCACAGAATTGTACTTCTTCGTCCAAAAAACCCTTCACTTTTAAATGTTTTCTAAGGATTTACTAAAAAAACAGCTGGGGGGAAAAGCCCTTGTGGCAAAATTGGCTACCAAAAGCTTGACCTCATGTTACTGAAAACCACAACATCTGTGCTGTCTAACACACTGCACAGCTAAACCTTCCTGCAGGCCCTTTCTAGTCAGCATAAGAGCAGTTTTAAGTTTTTTTTCCGTATCGCTCTTAGTTTAGTGCTTTATGCAACTACTTGAAACACAAGATGTCTACACTTTGTAGCATATATTGAAGTGTGTTCTGGGAACTGGGGTTAGAACCTCAGTTGTGCTATCGGCCAATCGGGCGTCTACGTTTAAAGGAAGAAAGGGCGAACAGCCTAGCCACTTGGAGGTGCATTTGTCAGTGTGCTCTTAGTGCTGAGAGAGTGTACTAATGATCGTCATGTACACCGATCAGGCATAATATTAAAACCACCTCCTTGTTTCTACACTCACTGTCCATTTTATCAGCTTCACTTACCATATAGACGCACTTTGTAGTTCTACAATTACTGACTGTAGTCCATCCGTTTCTCTGCATGCTTTGTTAACCCCCTTTCATGCTGTTCTTCAATGGTCAGGACCACTACAGAGCAGGTATTATGTGGGTGGTGCACTCATTCTCAGCACTGCAGTGACACTGACATGGTGGTGGTGTGTTAGTGTGTGTTGTGCTGGTATGAGTGGATCAGACACAGCAATGCTGATGGAGCTTTTAAACACCTCACTGTCACTGCTGGACTGAGAATAGTCCACCAACCAAAAATATCCACCCAACAGCGCCCCATGGGCAGTGTCCTGTGACCACTGATGAAGGTCTAGAAGACGTCCAACTCAAACAGCAGCAATAGATGAGCGATCGTCTCTGACTTTATATCTACAAGGTGGACTAGGTAGGAATGTCTAATAGAGTGGACAGTGAGTGGACACAGTATTTAAAAACTCCAGCAGCGCTGCTGTGTCTGATCCACTCATACCAGCACAACACACACTAACACACCACCACCATGTCAGTGTCACTGCAGTGCTGAGAATGATCCACCACCTAATAATACCTGCTCTGTGGTGGTCCTGTGGGGGTCCTGACCATTGAAGAACAGCATGAAAGGGGGCTAACAAAGCATGCAGAGAAACAGATGGACTACAGTCAGTAATTGTAGAACTACAAAGTGCTTTTATATGGTAAGTGGAGCTGATAAACTGGACAGTAAGTATAGAAACAAGGAGGTGGTTTTAATGTTATGCTGGTAATATGCCTGTAAATATGACAACCATTTACTTTAAAAGAACTTGGTTTGAAAACCCCTCCCTCTTGTGCCTTTTTGTGTTGCTATGACACAAATATTTAATACAGTGAAACTGTCTGATGTCAACTACGTTTTCTTTACCAGCCATCGGATGCAGAGCATAGCAACTGTAAGCACATGCTCAAGGACGCTCATGGAGCCTCTCACATTCTTTGTACCTGTTATTTGGTTTCCAGAAAAGCGTCTCCAAAGACAGAACTTGCTGACGCCCTTGTGTGTCATCGTAGATTTTTTTCGCTGCAACTAATGTCACTGTAACTACACAGTCCATGTCACCAAGAAGATGCCAGGAGATAACTTTTGCAGAATCATCATCCTTTACCTGTGCCAAATGTGCTACCTGATAAACAAATGCAAACAGATCAAATTAATATCAGCAGTTTAATAAAGGATTTTGGTGAATTTTTTTGTTTACGCTATTGAGTGCCTAATAAATTAGCATCTTACAAAGACAAGCAAATAAAAGTTCTTATTGCACAGCCTTTAAGCACAGGCAGGTGCACACACAGGCCTTATGCAGAGGAACACAAACCTTTCCTAGAACTTGTGGCCTGCCTCTGAACGGATCAGGTATGGCACATTTTCGGTGAGGTTCATTCTCTATTCTCTCCAAATCAGCAATCTTCGTAGCAATTAATGTTTTAACTGCTGATATCTTAACAAAAGCACACACAAAATGGACATGTAAATGTTTATGAAACGTTTTACTGTGGATATTAACATCTATTTCTAGCATTTAATAAAGTATGATAAATTCTTTTTATTATGCTGAAAGGTTTGCATGTCATAAGACAGAAATACAACTAACTGCTACTCAAAAACAAGCTGAATTTGGCAGTAAGACCAGTTTCAAACATTTGAAAAAGATTCAAAAACATTCTCAACAAATGTTATTTCCACAAACGACAGGCAACAATAAATGTGACCTCTTCAATCAAAATGTACAGCAATTTAAAATTCCATTGATTTCAGCCTTCATATTGTTCTTGTTTAAATAAGTAACTGCTGTATTAAGAGTCATTCAAAAGAAATATGACCTTTAAGACGATTTTAGTTGACCCACAGAATACAATTTTTATCCACACCACTGGTCCATTTACACTTGGGAAAAATATGAAATATTCATGCATACTTACACCAGTTAATGTTGAATCATCAATGCCATTTTTCCTGAGCTCTAAGCTGAGCTGAGTTTGTTTGCTAGATGCATCAAGCATTTGACCTAAAAGTAAACACAAACACACATGTTCTAACCTCCTAGTCTGTTTGGAACAATAACTTTTGTACATTTAGGCATGTGAGTAAGCAGTTTTCAAGCCATACACAAGCACATGCACAAAAAGGCATTTAATACAAGCATAACGTTTACCCTGTAGTTCATTTAAGATTTGTTCGTTGGTCTTCACAATGTCTTTGTAAATTTCAATAGAGTGAGTGAGTTGATCCTTTTTCTTGCTCATAACAGCCATAACCTTTTGGTTCTCTGCATCTAAAACAATAAGAATGATAAAATTGACAAATGATTTAGGTTTTCATACCACTACCCTAAACACATTTACCTATTTAAATAAATGAATAAGTCATTTTGAATGCTTCTGACAAACATGATTTGTCTGCATGTACAGTGTGTATAATCTGTCTGTATGTACAGCGTGTACGCTATTTGATTTTGACCAGTTTTGCCACGCCCCCAGAAGTCCATTACACCACACAAGGTTTCTCAATGTATTTTTATATTTTTTAAGAACGTCGCAGTAATTCGGTTTCTATTTTTTAAACTGTAAAGACATTAAATGGTCTATTATTTGTTAAAGGAAATGCAACAAAGATGTTAATTTAATCAATTTCCTCGGCTTTTTCCCGTCAGGGGTCGCCGGCGGATTATGATCCGCATTATTGATTTGGCACAGTTTTTTTTTTTTACATTTTTTAAAATGTTGATTTAATATCATTTGAAAAGCTTTGTTTTTATTTGTTGATAAGCATGTACTAATAATATTAATACCTGGTACAGTATTAATTAGTATACAAAACTAGCTGAATTTGGCAATAATACCAGCTTCAAACATTTGAAAAGATTCAAAAACATTCTCAACAAATGTTATTTCCACTAAAGACAGGCAACAATAAATGTGACCTCTTTAATCAAGTCACTAGAGAACTGGCTGATCCTATTTTCTTTTATTATTAAACAAGAACAGTTATATAGAAATTAGACAACATGTACACTGACCATTGTAAAACCTGAAGGGTAAAGTAAAAGGAGAGATGGTGGTATTAAGTTCTTCATGCACTAGGTTGAACTCTAGTACGTACTCTGCTCCATCTAAACCTGGACTGTTCTCCATCAGGACCAAATCCTACACACAACAAACAAATGAACTTAGCCACATCCTGTCATATTTTCAACAAATAAGAGATTCTAAACAATACAATTATTTAATTAGAATAAAAACAAGTAAAATGTTGAATTTCTTTTTATTTGGCACTAATGAAAAACAAGTAAGCACATTTGTGAAATTTACCATGTCAGTTCCTTTGTACAAAAGGATTTTTAAGAGCGTTATTTTTTCCATTAAAGCCCAAGCCTGGACAGCAGGCTTGCTGAGCTTGCTAATGCCTAGTTCACACTACACGACTTTTGCCCTGATTTTCGCTCGGCGACTGGTCAGCGCTAGATTAGCCGTCTCAAGAGCAACTCGGTGTTCGCTCAGCAATCAAAACTATGTGTGAACTACTCAACAACTCGATCCAAGCGGCTCCCCGAAGAGAGATATCTAGCATGTCAAATATCTGGTTCTGAGTCGCCCAACTGGCAAGGAGTGCTATGTCGAACAGCCAATGAAAATGCAAGATAAGGTGTGAGAGGAAATGCAAGGGAGGAGTTGTAAAAAGGTGGGACAGGGGCATACTATAGTCATATTCCTTTAAACAACAAGGTGCTTTCTCAGCAGCAAACTATTTCTAAAGTAAAAGTTTCTGAGAGAGGCGTGCATGGTACTCGCTTTGCCAAAACTGGATACTTTGTATCCAAACAATGATCAGGCAGACTAGAAGTGACCACATCATCAGTGGACCAAAATAAAGCTTTGTTAAATATGCACAAATCCAGAATATGCTGAATAAAGGACAAAAGACAGATACAGTGGGGCCAAAAAGTATTTAGTCAGCCACTGATTGTGCAGGTTCTCCTACTTAGAAAGATGAGAGAGGTCTGTAATTTTCATCATAGGTACACTTCAACTATGAGAGACAAAATGAGAAAAAAAATCCAGGAAATCACATTGTAGGATTTTTAAAGAATTTATTTGTAAATTATGGTGGAAATGCAGATCTCCTCTAGAGCAGTGATGTTTTGGGGCTGTCGCTGGGCAACACAGACTTTCAACTCCCTCCACAAATTTTCTATGGGGTTGAGGTCTGGAGACTGGCTAGGCCACTCCAGGACCTTGAAATGCTTTTTACGGAGCCACTCCTTCGTTGCCCGAGCGGTGTGTTTGGGATCATTGTCATGCTGGAAGACCCAGCCACGTTCCATCTTCAATGCTCTCACTGATGGAAGGAGGTTTTGGCTTAAAATCTCACGATACATGGCCCCGTTCATTCTTCCCTTAACACGGATCAGTCGTCCTGTCCCCTTTGCAGAAAAACAGCCCCAAAGCATGATGTTTCCACCCCCATGCTTCACAGTAGGTATGGTGTTCTTGGGATGCAACTCAGCATTCTTCTTCCTCCAAACACGACGAGTTGAGTTTTTACCAAAAAGTTCCATTTTGGTTTCATCTGACCACATGATATTCTCCCAATCCTCTTCTGGATCATCCATATGCTCTCTGGCAAACTTCAGACGGGCCTGGACATGTACTGGCTTAAGCAGGGGGACACGCCTGGCACTGCAGGATTTGAGTCCCTCTCGGCGTAGTGTGTATACTGATGGTAGCCTTTGTTACTTTGGTCCCAGCTCTCTGCAGGTCATTCATCAGGCCCCTCCGTGTAGTTCTGGGATTTTTGCTCACCGTTCTCATGATCATTTTGACCCCACGGGATGAGATCTTGCGTGGGGCCCCAGATCGAGGGAGATTATCAATGGTCTTGTATGTCTTCCATTTTCTTACAATTGCTCCCACAGTTGATTTATTCACACCAACCTGCTTGCCTATTGTAGATTCACTCTTCCCAGCCTGGTGCAGGTCTACAATTTTCTTCCTGGTGTCCTTCGACAGCTCTTTGGTCTTGGCCATGGTTGAGTTTGGAGTCTGACTGTTTGAGGCTGTGGACAGGTGTCTTTTATACAGATAACGAGGTCAAACAGGTGCCATTAATACAGGTAACGAGTGGAGGACAGAAGAGCTTCTTAAAGAAGAAGTTACAGGTTTGTGAGAGCCAGAAATCTTGCTTGTTTGTGGTTGACCAAATACTTATTTTCTACCATAATTTACAAATAAATTCTTTAAAAATCCTACAATGTGATTTCCTGGATTTTTTTTCTCATTTTGTCTCTCATAGTTGAAGTGTACCTATGATGAAAATTACAGACCTCTCACATCTTTCTAAGTAGGAGAACTTGCACAATCAGTGGCTGACAGTATCCTAAAAGGACAAGTTGAAGACTCTAAGCCAGTGGTCCCCAACCCCCGGGTGAGATTGGAGAAAAATGGCGACAACAGAAAGCTTTACATGAGGCGAAGAACAGACTTTTGGGTCTTTGAGAGGAAAAAAGGGAATTTATGCTGAAGTCGATAATTACACACCTAAAACTGTTCTAAGATTGCTTTAATAATAGTGTGGACTGTTCTCCACTGTGACCTGACCTAAAGCTCCATTAGCATTTATGGAAGCACTTATAGAAAGTGAAAGCCAAGCATTCAGTAATATGACAAGACTTGATATGTTGGGATGACATGGATGAACAGATACTTAGTTATTAACAGGTTTTAGAAGAGTGCCATTTTAATACATATACATCAGCTGTTTACAATAACTTTATGAGGATAAACACCCGCACACATCATAACAGACCTAAATTCTTAGGTATTATGCACAGTGTAAATCTAACGAGCAACATAATCCAAGTAACACCACTGTCATAAAATATGATGGTGGTGACATCAGGCTATGAGAATCAAGAACTGGCAATCTGGTCAGGATTCTTGATGAACAGAAAGACATCCAAAATAGCTCAATCATGTTGTGAAAAATAAAGCACAATGGTCAAATAAAAGAAACATTGGGACACCAACACATAACACCTACATAAGCTTTTATGACATCCCGTTCTAAATCCAAAGGCATTAATATAGAGTTGGTCCATATCCCAGCTTCCACTCTTTGCCTATTCATCCAGAAGAGCATTTGTGAGGTCAAACTCTAATGTTAGGCATAAGTGTCTGGCTCGCAATGTCAGTTCATTCCAAAGGTGTTTAATGAGGCCCTGTTCCCACAAAGTTGGAAGGATATAGTTGACCAAAATCCCCTGGTATACTGAAGTATTAAAATTTCCCTTCACTTAAACCAAGGGGCCTAGGCCAACCTCTGAAAAACAATCCCATAGCATTATCCTACCTCCACCAAACTTTACAGCTGGCACAATGCAGGGACAGTGGTAGCCTAGTGGGTAGAGATTTGGGCTATCAATTAAAAGGTTGAGAGTTCGAATCCCAGCTCTGCCATGCAGCCACTGTTGGGCCCTTGAGCAAGGCCCTTAACCTTCTCAGCTACAGGGGTGGCGTACAATGGGTGACCCTGCGCTCTGACTCCAGCTTCCAAACAAGCAGGGATATGCAAAAAAAAAAAGAATTCTGTTGTACCATACACCTGTATATGTGTAAATGACAAATAAAGGCATTCTATTCTATTATTCTATTCTATGCAATCAGACTAATTCATCAGACAGAGAAGAGTAATTTGCCTCTCCACAGAACATGTCTCCATTGGTCAGGAGTCCACTCCTTCTGATGTTTGGCATGGGCTTGGTGATGCAAGGCTTACATGAAGCTGCTGGGCTATGAAAAAGCATGTCTTGAAGCTCCCACTGCAGTTTTATTCGCCTTTGCACTCGGGGACCCTGCACTGTAACTTTAAGTGGTCTGCCAATTTGTGGCTAGGGTTCCTGAACGCTTCCACTTTTCAATATTCTTACTCAGTTAATCGAGGAATATCTAGGAGGGAAGAAATTTCATGAACTGACTTGTTGTAATAGTGGCCTTCTATTACAGTGCACTAAAATGTAGTGAGCTCTTTAGAATGACCCATTTTGTCACAAATGTTTGTAATAGCAGACTGCCTGCATTTGAACATAATTACACCTTAGACTAGGGCTGGGTGACATGGATCAAAAATAATATCTCGATATTAACGTCGATTTAAATGGACGTTTCTGTGACATGTACTGAAGCCTCTCTCCACATTGTGCCGTCATCATCCCGCGAATGAAACACACACTTTTCCTCCCAATCACTGTGAAAATATTAAGTTCTCGTTTGCTTTTCTTGTGTGTTTTTTCATTATTATTTTTTCGGGGTAAAACCCACATCTCGCTCCCCATGGTAGCTGCGCTCGCTCGCTCGTCTCAGCGTTCTGCGCCCGATATAAAACTCCGCACCCAGACCAGATCAAAGCTCATATAAACATCAAACAGTTTTGTTCTTGAAATGTTATATTCAGTATTGTCATTTTCAAATCTACATCAATGCAAGTGTTATTGATTCAAAGAGATCAACAACGAAAATATCATTTTTAGACGGAGCTCTATAGTTACTAGAGCTGTTTAGAACATGCCCTGCGGGCGACTCACGTGGTGGGGGAGGGGCGAGTTGTGTTCAGTGAGGAGGGAGAGAGGCGGGGCAGGTGAACATGGGAGAAGGGAACGACGAACTGTCGGATCTAACTGGAACGCAACATCTATATCGATATAAGCGATATTGTCTTATCTTATATCGCGTATGAAAATATATCGATATATTTTTAAAACTCGATATATCGCCCAGCCCTACCTTAGACTATCAGGATAGTGTCTAAACATAAACATGCATAACAAACATCAATTAAGAGCAATTAGTTGTTTTCAATAACACACTATTATTATACATTAAATTAAATATGACATCATTAAATTACACACTCACAGTGATAATAGCCTCTCCATTATTGAGGTTGTATGTCAGACTGTTGGCTGCATTCTCAAACATAGGAAGATCTTCTGCAGCCTTGATCTTATTCTCAACAGTCAAGACGACCTGCCCATTAATCCCCAGACCAGCTGGGTTATTGTATTTGTCCTGTTGAAAAAGGTTAAATCAAACACACACAGGAGGAAAGGTTGAATGACTCTCTTACATCAACATCATTCATATTGCAACAACCTAATATAAACGTTTTCAAAGGTTCACTTTAGATTAAAACCAAAATAATTTCAAGTTTTAACAGAAAGGCATATAAAATAATGCACCATTATCTTCAGGCACAGCCGTTTTAGAAGTGTGCGGCCTTCAGGGTCGCTACCATTGAAGACGACAGGAGTCGCAGGGGGTGTCTCAGGTTCTAGTTTCACTGGTTTATTCGCAGCAACATTCAGAGCAATCTGAAATAAAGAAAACAAACCAGTTTAATTTCTCTGTTTAATTTACATACATACATCAAATCTAAAACAAAGTTGTGAAAGCATGTGAAATACTAATAAAGAAAGAAGCGATGAAAAGAAATAACATACCAGTAAATACCAGAACTAATTTATTGTTTGCAATCCATTACAAATCATTTGGGCTGGAACTATTTGTTATGCACAACTGTACTGCCTCTAACTAAAAAACTGTGGTTACACTTGCTGCACATTTCATGGAGGCAGGTTTGAACTGCAGGCAGGCCAGCCTAACACCAGCACTCTCTGATTATACAGCCATGCTGTTGTAACACATGCTGAATGTGGATTGGCATTGTCTTGATGGTGCCCATGTTGTCTAAGACAGCAGCCTATTACGACGCGGAATGGGCTTCGTTCCAGTTTGCGAACTTGATTTTACCAAGAAAAATGAGGTTCCAGACTGGCACCACAGAATACTAAGTTTCTCAGCACAATGTCATCTGTGGCCGTGTCAAGTTGTAGAGGTTTGGGTGAGAAGAAGCAAAACCACCTTTGAGCTGCTGTGTAGTTGTTTCCTGTGGGGTTTGACGCTGCACTTCCACCTTATAAAGTTCACCTGATTGAATTTTGAGCCAGTTTGCCACTGATATTTTCAAAGGGCCTTCAATGAGACAAACTGTTTGATATGACGTGGTAAAAGCAACACAGACAATATGAAAAAAGCTTAACATGAAAAATAAAGTGGCTTGTTGTACTAAAACAGTGGTTCTTAAACTGTAAGCAGCACAAGGTGGTACGCCAGATAATCTCGGAAAAGTAATTACATGCATCAAAAAAATAAATAATTTAATAATTATAAATAAAAAAAAATATATGAAACAAAATGTGTAAATTACTAATAAAATCTGTTTCAAAGTTCGTATAATTCTGTTTTAATAAAATCAGTTTAATTAAAACAAATTGTATTAAAACTAATGTGTTTTAAAAAATATTTGGGGCTACGCAGACACCGTATTTCATTACGTCTATACTTCACGTTCGCGGTTTCCATCTCGAAATTTCCGAAACGTTATCAGTAGGTCTCTCGCTTTTATCAGAATCGATGGTTAAAAATTAGTGCTTCCAGTAAGACTGAAATGGTAAGTGGTAACTGCATATACAGTGTATCACAAAAGTGAGTACACCCCTCACATTTCTGCAAATATTTTATTATATCTTTTCATGGGACAACACTATAGAAATAAAACTTGGATATAATTTAGAGTAGTCAGTGTACAGCTTGTATAATAACTCAACACACAGCCATTAATGTCTAAATAGCTGGCAACATAAGTGAGTACACCCCACAGTGAACATGTCCAAATTGTGCCCAAAGTGTCAATATTTTGTGTGACCACCATTATTATCCAGCACTGCCTTAACCCTCCTGGGCATGGAATTCACCAGAGCTGCACAGGTTGCTACTGGAATCCTCTTCCACTCCTCCATGATGACATCACGGAGCTGGTGGATGTTAGACACCTTGAACTCCTCCACCTTCCACTTGAGGATGCGCCACAGATGCTCAGTTGGGTTTAGTCCATCACCTTTACCTTCAGCTTCCTCAGCAAGGCAGTTGTCATCTTGGAGGTTGTGTTTGGGGTCGTTATCCTGTTGGAAAACTGTCATGAGGCCCAGTTTTTCGAAGGGAGGGGATCATGCTCTGTTTCAGAATGTCACAGTACATGTTGGAATTCATGTTTCCCTCAATGAACTGCAGCTCCCCAGTGCCAGCAACACTCATGCAGCCCAAGACCATGATGCTACCACCACCATGCTTGACTGTAGGCAAGATACAGTTGTCTTGGTACTTCTCACCATGGCGCCGCCACACATGCTGGACACCATCTGAGCCAAACAAGTTTATCTTGGTCTCGTCAGACCACAGGGCATTCCAGTAATCCATGTTCTTGGACTGCTTGTCTTCAGCAAACTGTTTGCGGGCTTTCTTGTGCGTCAGCTTCCTTCTGGGATGACGACCATGCAGACCGAGTTGATGCAGTGTGCGGCGTATGGTCTGAGCACTGACAGGCTGACCTCCCACGTCTTCAACCTCTGCAGCAATGCTGGCAGCACTCATGTGTCTATTTTTTAAAGCCAACCTCTGGATATGACGCCGAACACGTGGACTCAACTTCTTTGGTCGACCCTGGCGAAGCCTGTTCCGAGTGGAACCTGTCCTGGAAAACTGCTGTATGACCTTGGCCACCATGCTGTAGCTCAGTTTCAGGGTGTTAGCAATCTTCTTATAGCCCAGGCCATCTTTGTGGAGAGCAACAATTCTATTTCTCACATCCTCAGAGAGTTCTTTGCCATGAGGTGCCATGTTGAATATCCAGTGGCCAGTATGAGAGAATTGTACCCAAAACACCAAATTTAACAGCCCTGCTCCCCATTTACACCTGGGACCTTGACACATGACACCAGGGAGGGACAACGACACATTTGGGCACAATTTGGACATGTTCACTGTGGGGTGTACTCACTTATGTTGCCAGCCATTTAGACATTAATGGCTGTGTGTTAAGTTATTTTCAGAAGACAGTAAATCTACACTGCTATACAAGCTGTACACTGACTACTCTAAGTTATATCCAAGTTTCATGTCTATAGTGTTGTCCCATGAAAAGATATAATGAAATATTTGCAGAAATGTGAGGGATGTACTCACTTTTGTGATACACTGTATACACACACACACCTAATTAATGTGTGCCATATGTGGTTCTGTGATGAGACACATAGGTGGTACTTGGTCTAAAAAGTTTGAGAATCACTGTACTAAAACAACGACTGAGAAATTTCGGCAGTACAGAGCACTTATAACTAGTAATAAAAAAAGAGAAATTTTGTGTTTCTTTTAGTACATTAAGTCACATTAAGCTTTTTTACTGCATAACAAGTTTAGAAGTAAAACCACCACACAGTGAAGTAAATATACAGGGGTTGGACAAAATAACTGAAACACCTGTCATTTTAGTGTGGGAGGTTTCATGGCTAAATTGGACCAGTCTGGTGGCCAATCTTCATTAATTGCACATTGCACCAATAAGAGCAGAGTGTGAAGGTTCAATTAGCAGGGTAAGAGCACAGTTTTGCTCAAAATATTGCAATGCACACAACATTATGGGTGACATACCAGAGTTCAAAAGAGGACAAATTGTTGGTGCACGTCTTGCTGGCGCATCTGTGACCAAGACAGCAAGTCTTTGTGATGTATCAAGAGCCACGGTATCCAGGGTAATGTCAACATACCACCAAGAAGGACAAACCACATCCAACAGGATTAACTGTGGACGCAAGAGGAAGCTGTCTGAAAGGGATGTTCGGGTGCTAACCCGGATTGTATCCAAAAAACATAAAACCACGGCTGCCCAAATCACGGCAGAATTAAATGTGCACCTCAACTCTCCTGTTTCCACCAGAACTGTCCGTCGGGAGCTCCACAGGGTCGATATACACGGCCGGGCTGCTATAGCCAAACCTTTGGTCACTCGTGCCAATGCCAAACGTCGGTTTCAATGGTGCAAGGAGCACAAATCTTGGGCTGTGGACAATGTGAAACATATATTGTTCTCTGATGAGTCCACCTTTACTGTTTTCCCCACATCCGGGAGAGTTACGGTGTGGAGAAGCCCCAAAGAAGCGTACCACCCAGACTGTTGCATGCCCAGAGTGAAGCATGGGGGTGGATCAGTGATGGTTTGGGCTGCCATATCATGGCATTCCCTTGGCCCAATACTTGTACCACTGCCAAGGACTACCGAACCATTCTGGAGGACCATGTGCATCCAATGGCGGTGCCGTGTATCAGGATGACAATGCACCAATACACACAGCAAGACTGGTGAAAGATTGGTTTGATGAACATGAAAGTGAAGTTGAACATCTCCCATGGCCTGCACAGTCACCAGATCTAAATATTATTGAGCCACTTTGGGGTGTTTTGGAGAAGCGAGTCAGGAAACGTTTTCCTCCACCAGCATCACGTAGTGACCTGGCCACTATCCTGCAAGAAGAATGGCTTAAAATCCCTCTGACCACTGTGCAGGACTTGTATATGTCATTTCCAAGACGAATTGACGCTGTATTGGCCGCAAAAGGAGGCCCTACACCATACTAATAAATTATTGTGGTCTAAAACCAGGTGTTTCAGTTATTTTGTCCAACCCCTGTAGCTAAACACAGATATATGTGGACGCTTTTTTTGTTCGTGTCGTGGAACACTTTAATGATGTTTTATCACACAGCTCAAGCCAAGCGCTGAGCAAAGCGACTATCTGCGCCTAGGGTTGCGGTGAGCGAAGTGCAAAACGCTTCTCACGTAAATGCACCAAAGAAAGCAACAATGGCAACAAACACATGATCGAAGTCGCCTTCTATGTCTTCTTATTACCAATAGTTGAGCAATGCTTCTTGCATAAAAACAAACATCTGTAACAACAGTACAAATGCTTGCAGGTAATCTACATGCTCCGCCATCTTGTTACTACTCTTTACTTTTGTTGCGCAACGCCAACCGTTGATAACCAACCGTATGCTTGGCTCCCAAAAACTGGTGGAAATGCAGGCCGGTTCTCACCAAGGTTCGAAGAAACCCGAACAGAACCAGTTAAAGAATCAGAGTTCTTTGGTGGAAAAGTGCTGTGTGTGTCATTCGGTGTCCCCAAATAAAAGTATTTCTGAGTAGTGTAATAATATCCTTTACAGAAGCTGCTGACCTACACACATGACCAAGGAGAGCCATGACTAGCATGCACCCCCTGGGACACGTGCATGATGAAAATGAAAAGAAACAGACAGCTACAGCACACAAGGTGGGTTAATATGGAGTACTATACAGTATGCAGTATCAGTACTGCATACTGAGTGTCACACACTGATCTCTGTGCAGGCACCAGCAGAAGTTATAAGAAATCCCCTCTGGCTATTTCACCCGACCAGACAAGCCAATCATTGTCTGTATAGGAGCCCGGGCTGTCGGTAACTGAGATTCAAACTCACAAGTTTAGCTCCGTTGTGCTAGCATGTTTTACTGCTGACAGTGAGTGTTCTGTATTTGAGAATGTGTTGAGGAGAAACCTCACCTGGCTGCTCCAGAGGGACTTGGTTATTCCTTCAGTATAAAGAAACTGCATAATGTACTTTCCAACACTTTCAGGAATTCTTTTATCTCTGTGAAAAGGAATGCATACAAATCTTTAATGATTAAAGAAATAATGCCCATTTATAATTAAGCTGTAGAAGATGGCTGTGGAATTATTTTAATAAAACCAGATGTTGATATTCCACACACACACAGAAATCAAATCCACCTATGACCCCCACAAATATAAATATGTTTCTGACAATGTATATGTACAGTATAAAAAAAAATACAAAATATTTGACCTGTACAGTAGGTAGTTTGATGGCATGTTGCCTTTTGGCAGCACTGCTATGTTTTTCTACCAGTTGTTTCTAAAATCCTTAGTTTGCCACTTATTATTGCATATCGTCGCTGTCTGATGAAAAACACATATCTCCAAAAACGCACCTTTTCCGGAGAAGTTAAAAACTTGACAGTACCAGTGCAAACAAACCACAGATGGCAAAATTTAGATACAATTCAGCACAGAAATATATAGAAAAATATATCTTTATCAGGTTGTCAGTCCGTCGGTTTCATATGTTTCATAAATTATCTGGCTTAACTCAGAAATCATGCTTTTTAAAATATTTGGATCTAATATTATGCATCAATAAAGCATCAAAACACAGATATGATTATTTTATAGCTCTATTAAGAAAACCTATTAATAATACGTTGTGCAGAAAGAAGACTGGGAAATACTATTCTAAATTACCATTTAAAAACCTATACATACCTGAAACAATCAAGGTTCCAGACAATATCTTTACTTTGTAAATGAAGTTATTGACTGTAGCTACAAAAATGTTCAATTGTGTTAAGAAATACAGTCTGTGTAAACGCTTAGTCCATATAAATATCAGATACAAATGTGTTTTTTAATAAGCTACAAACATCACAAATATAAATCATGTTTACAACAATGCAATTGAATAACCTGAATAAACTGAATAAACACAAAACCGCTATAAGTGGAGATACGTGTGGAGGTTTTTCATCGGACAGTGACGATATTCATCTTCTCTCATACATGCGCCACAATAGTTGGTATTTAATTAGCATTTAATAACAGTATTGCAAAGCCTGTTACCTGAAGTAAAAGTGGCCATCATCTTCTTCATCTTTGGGTTTACTACACTTTAATGCAGTTGTCTGAAATGACCAATCAATCAGACATCAGATCACATTATCACTGCAGCTTACAAAGTACAGTGCATGTTAGGCAATAAAAATGAAATAAAATCGTGGTACAGTAAAATAACCATCAAATTGAACACTACATTAAAGCTTGCAAATGTCTACTCACATTGTAATATGAGATCATATGTGTGTGGACACTACTTGATTACTTACAGATTAGGGTCTTAAACGACTTAAAACCGCAGGACTCGATGACTAACTGGTAACTTAAAAAGAGGGCAGAGTGGTGCACATCCCACACACACACTCATTGCAGGCATGAGGCCGGCCTGGTTGATTATTAAGATCATAATCGGGCACCTTCCCAAAACGAGTCAGTGGCTGGAAACTTGAGCTGAGGATGGCGTAAGTGCGTTTGGCTCTAGTTTCTGTGGGTGCGGCTTACCTCTGATGGAGGGCAAGATCCTGAAGCTACACCCGGCCATAGCAGCATGGAGAGGCCAGCCGGACTTAGATTCTTTATAGGCTCGCCTTCTTCGGAGAGCAGAGTCACTTTAAATACTGCATAGACACAAAGTTATTCACTTCTTGCCAATAGTATTCATACACAAATGAATCATAAAACTCAGAACTGTAGGATTTGCTATACCAGTTAAATCTGTAAATGGCTGAAGAGACTCACTGCATTAAATATGTAGTTTTGACAACTCAGAACCACAATTAAAAATCAATTCATACATCCAATAAAAAAAATAAATTAAAAAACCCTTTGATTTTAGACTGGTGATCTAACAGATCTACTAAAGAACTAAAAGATCAGAAAAATGTTGCCCTAATAATATGACAAATATTTACCACTGATTGCTATGCCCATCATTTACCTTTACAACTGACTCCAACATTTTTGGCATCCTCCGAGATGCTTTAACATTTCACAGTCAGCATTTCACAGTCAGCATTTCATCTTATAAATCCAGAACTGTTTCTATTATATTAAAGTTAAGAGATTACAAAGCCCATGCTAAAATGTTGACTTGCTAAAAAAAAAAAAAATCCTTATCTTGCTTATATTAAGAACCCAACACTGTCCAAGTCCAACACTGACACAAAAAGGCCTTGCAAACTGCTATTTGTTATTACAATATGGACATTGTATGTTATTGATGCATGATTATGTTTGACAGGGACACAATGTGAAAAAAGAACTCATACCTGGAAACGTATCTCCAGCTCTTAAGATGGTTCCGGTATCGTACTCTACTTTAAGACTGGCAGGAGTGCTGGGATCAGGCATAACGTTCAGCTTCACAACCGGACCAGGAATGATATTTCGACTAAACTTTCCAAAGAACTCCAACTCATGCTCTCCTCTACAGAGCAAATAAAAAATAAAAGGAGATACACAAGCTTATGCTAGATCATGTATTGTGTAAGAAACCCCAGTTGAATGTGGCTGATTTTTACTCACTTTTGCGCTGTCACTGTTTCCAGGATGAATCTGGCTTTTCCTTCCTTATCCACAGGCCGGGACATTACTGAAGATTTAACCTAGAGCACCCAACGACACAGCAACAAACCCTCAAAACCATGACTAACAAAATAACATAAGCTTCGTATAAGCCTTGCGTAACTTATTTTACTATTTTATTAAAACTTTACTAGCAAATACAGCCAGTTTCTTTACTAATCTTTACTCGCTCCCCTCTGCTGATAATCACTGACACTTCAGAATCAGAATCAGAATATCTTTATTGTCATTATACCAGGTATAACGAAATTAAGGTGCAATACTCTCTAGTGTTATAAGCAATACATTTAAAAAAAAAACTAGAATTTACAAAATACCAAAATTTGCATTTACAAAATTAACAGAATTTACAATAACAATAATGACAATAACACAATAACATTAACACACAAAAATAGACTTTCTGTCGGTAACAAGCTGGTGGAAAATTGCACATTACCCTTTGTAAACATTGTAAAATTGCCCAAAAGTTGCACATTACCCTTTGTAATTTAAATTGCACATTACCCTTTGTAATTTAAATTGCACATTACCCTTTGTAATTTAAATTGCACATTACCCTTTGTAATTTAAATTGCACATTACCCTTTGTAATTTAAATTGCACATTACCCTTTGTAATTTAAATTGCACATTACCCTTTGTAAACATTGTAAAACTGCCCAAAAATTGCACATTACCCTTGTGATTTAAATTGCACATTACCCTTTGTAAACATTGTCCGAAATTTGCACAGAGTCAATACAGTGTCAAGTGTTAAGTGTCAATACAGTGATCATTGCTTGTGTGGAGACATTGTTACTAGAGCTGGGTATCGCCACTAATTTCCTGGATCAATTCGATTCACAAGGTCCCGATTCGATTTCGATTTCCGATTCGATTTCGATTCAACACATTTAGGCATATTTGAGTTACATTAACAGGTTTTGTTTAAATATGTACAGATGTTCAGAGAACGAATGTGATAATTGTACAAAGAAAACTCATTATTAAAAATATTTGTGTATTTTGTTTACATAAATAATTAATCCAAAACAGAAAACAGTAACATTAATTTTTTATTATTATTTTATATGTCTGACACGCTACAACATTGTAAATGTAATGTAAACATACACCTGGCTGTTGAACAGCTTATGCCAAGTTTACACTACACGACTTGCTGATTTGCCGAGTCGCTGTACAGTTCACACTGCACGACTCACAGGTGATAGGGGGGTTTTACACTACACCATCTATCTCCAACAGGAATCACAAGCGAGCTTCTCTGGTCTCCAAAACTACGTTTTGTCACGAAAACAAACGTGATGAAAGGTTTAATGATACCACGTCCAAACATGCACATCAACAAGTAGCGAGAGATCAAAGTTTGTGCGCTGATGTAGAAAAAAGGAGAAAAATAAAGGAATCTGAGTGGATTTGGCAACACGAGCAGCATGGCTTGTTCTATAGTGAGTTGGAGGTTAATAAATATTTAGTTTTGTAGAGAACGATCAGGTCAGAAATACTGTAAAACTCGTGTGCTGATGTATTCTGATAGAAACTATATTACGCCCCTGTACCACCTGTTTCCAACCTCTCCCCTGTGTTTCCCCTCGCTGTTTCTCACATTGATTGAGAGCCGAATTTTGATCGCAGAGCGAACACCGAGTTCCTCCCGAACCTAGCGCTTACCCGTCACCGAGCGAAAATCAAGGCAAAAATCGTGTAGTGTGAACCAGGCATAACTTGAGCCTCTGCCATGCTGAACTGATGTGCAGGTCAGATCTCGTTGCACAAAAAAACAGTGGCTGGTCACACGAAATTAAAGGGGTAACAGATTTCCGTGTACACCGTAAAAAGGGGCGTATTTAAAAGATCGATCTCGCGTTTATATGAATCGATATCGGATCGTTCAAATAAAGATCGATTCGAATCGAAAAATCGATTTTATAAACCCACCCCTAATTGTTACGTTAAACCAGCAAACTACAATAGCTTGTGAATTTTAGTTCAGAATGCTAAAGAGAGCTGTTGTGGAATTAGCATTCAGCTGGTTAGGTTTGCCCTTATGTTTATTAAAGTAATTGTTTTTCCAGTGATTTCTTCACCTTGTTTTAAGGTGGCATTTAAAGGGCCGAACACTCTTCTTTCTCATTTAAGAGAATTGTGCTAGGCCATAATCATTCTGCAAAAATGAAGAGCTTGATTTCCAATTTTCTGCTCATATTTGATTTAGTTTTTCAGGTTGTTCATAATACCCTGTAAACAAGAATAATTGTTCTATTGTTTGTTTCTGGTCTGAAATGTGTGATTTTGGTGCAGCACTATTTAAGGTATTACCTTGAGCTTTGCTGAGAGAGGTTTCATCACTATGACGACACGCTGATCTGGAATAGGGTTTTTCCATTCATCACATAATTGTAGAAGGAATGGCATGTTCAAATCTTTGCCATTCATCACATGTAGGGGCTAAAAAGAAGACAACAAATGCACAATCAATCAGATTAAACTGAGTGCAGACCCCAAATCTGCAACGCCTAAGGAAACGCAGAAGCAAGACGAGCTGCACTGACTCCCCCCTTAAGGAACAATGGCACATGCCGCTCAGGTGGCGCAGTGGTAAAAACACACGCTGGAAGCAGAGCTGGGATCTCGAATACATCGTATCGAATCTCAGCTCTGCCTGCCGGCTAAGGCTGAGCGGCCACATGAACAACGATTGGCCTGTTGTTCAGATATGGGTGGGACTAAGCTGGATGGGGTCTCTCTCTCATGACTGGTGCAATTACGACCTCTGCTGGCTGATTGATGACGCCTGCACAGAGATAAGAAAAGGGTGCTGTCAGGGTGTGTTTCTCTGTACACAACGCTGAGCTGCACTGCACTCGTCAAAGTGTAGGTGATAAAATGCATACGGAATGCTGCCCACGTGTCGGAGGGGACGTGGGTTAGCTTCGTTCTACTCAATCAGAGCAGGGATCGGCATTGGTGGAGAGGAAGCATGACGCAATCGGGCAATTGGACGTGCTAAAAAGGGAGAAAAAGGGGAGAAAATGCATAAATAAAAAACAAACAAACAAAAACAAAAACCCAGAATGGCTCAAAAACACACTTAAATCTGTAGAGTTGCACAATGCCCATCAGCGCATGACATCAGCCTCATTTCAACTTTTTTTTCTTCATTGAACTGAAATAAGTAGTGGCCTTCCAGTAGTCTTTTTTGTGCTTGTGCACTGTGTAATGAAGTCCACATGGTGACATGACCATGGCTAAGTCTGTCAAGCAAAAACTCACTTCAACCCGTCTCTCTTACAAACCCACCCACAGTTATAACATTGGTTGACCAACTTGCTTACTACACAATCAAAAACAAAAAAGTTTTAAAAATAAAAATTTATTAACTTCATATAATCTAAGTATATGTTTCTGTTAACAGAAGATAAAAAAAGAGACAATGAAGAGAAGAACAAGAAGGAGGAATATCCACTGTTTATAACACATGAGTGTTATTTACCATTTCTGGAGCATCCAGTAGAGTGATATTTGCTGGTGGGCCAGCAGTGACACTTATTCTGACAAACTCTTTAAAGTCCTGGTACTGAAAACACAGTTCCCTTGAGCCAAGACGACCAGACACAAAGCGCACGCCACGCACCAATAAGCTCCCTGTAGTGACCTTGAAGCACAAGCATGTAACACACACACATACACACAGTTAGAATGCATAGTATCTTTAATTCATTTGCCAAAATATATTATTACTCAAACCATGACACTAACCATGACATTAATCCATCCAGTTTGTATCTACAATGACTTTGCCAAAACAGCTTAGCTAGATGCTATTGTCAAATGTTTTAATGGATTGTTTTAAAATAATGAGATATCCACATTACAGGGTAGTCATTGCTCAGTGGTTATGGCTGTGGACTATCAGAATGTTAAAATCCTGGGTCCTTGAGAAAGGCCCACTCAGATCCAAAGCTGCTGTAACATGAATGACCCTGCAATCTAACCCTAACTTCCAAAAAAAATGGGATATGCAAAAAAATTAAATAAATAAATTGTTCTGTATACCAGTGTGTAGGCTACACATGACAGCGAATAGCCATCGAAAACGTCACTGTTGGATCGGTTAAAAATGTTTAATTAATTTCCAAAAGCTGACGCTTGATTCCAATTGAGAGTGCAGCTACAGCCTGTACTGAATAAGACATTGATTTGGGAGATAGAATCCTAAAAAAAATCCTATATTATTTACATACACCGATCATCCATAACATTAAAACCACCTCCTTGTTTTTACACTCACTGTCCATTTTATCAGCTCCACTTACCATATAGAAGCACTTTGTAGTTCTACAATTACTGACTGTAGTCCATCTGTTTCTCGACATACCTTTTTAGCCTGCTTTCACCCTGTTCTTCAATGGTCAGGACCACCACAGGACCCCCACAGAGCAGGTACCACTGACATGGTGGTGGTGTGTTAGTGTGTGTTGTGCTGGTATGAGTGGATCAGACACAGCAGCGCTGCTGGAGTTTTTAAATACCGTGTCCACTCACTGTCCACTCTATTAGACACTCCTACGTAGTTGGTTCACCTTGTAGACGTAAAAAGTCAGAGACGATCGCTCATCTATTGCTGCTGTTTGAGTTGGTCATCTTCTAGACCTTCATCAGTGGTCATAGGACGCTACCCATGGGGCGCTGTTGGCTGGATATATTTGATTGGTGGACTATTCTCAGTCCAGCAGTGACAGTGAGGGGTTTAAAAACTCCATCAGCATTGATGTGTCTGATCCACTCATACCAGCACAACACACACTAACACACCACTACCATGTCAGTGTCACTGCAGTGCTGAGAATGATCCACCACCTAAATAATACCTGCTCTGTGGTGGTCCTGTGGGGGTCCTGACATTGAAGAACAGGGTGAAAGCTGGCTAAAAAAGTATGTAGAGAAACAGATGGACTACAGTCAGTAATTGTAGAACTACAAAGTGCTTCTATAAGGTAAATACTATGCCTGATCGATGTATATAATATCCTATAATAATTAGTTTTTAAAGCTCATTAAGTTATTAGGTTTTGCTGTGGCAGGAAAGAATGCATGTGAGGATGTTCCAGGTCTGTCTACCTGCCAGTCAACATTTATGGCTGATTCATCAAGGTCATCTGCAGACACACTCAAAGCTTTCATGCTGTCTGCATTTAGACTGTCTGTTCTGTTTCCATACTGATCAATCACCTCAATATCTACAAGAAGCAAAGAAAATTAAGATTGAATGTATAACTTTTCCAAAAAGGAAGGTGAATTCTGGCCAGAGTAAAAGCTCTAACAAATATGCATAAGATCATGAGACAGAAGAACACAAATATAAATCTTGTCATCAAACAAATATGCAAATTTTGTGTTATATGATGGAACTTACAAATATCTTTAGACAGAGTTTCTCCCATTTGGACAACGTTTTCACTGAGAGTCACCTTCAACTGTTTAGGCTCATCTGGCCGTGGGCTACACAGCCAAAAGCACAAAATATATTTAATAAACGACAGATTAGACATATTACACATATTTTGAACGAGTGAATTATGAAACATTAGTAACACTATACTGAGGGCTGAGTAGTCTTACACTATGATGAAGGATGTGTCAACCGTGTACTGATCCTGAAAGGCCACCTGATAGACTTGCTCTGCCTGGGCTTTTGTAGGGACACACACACATGGCAGTATTCCTTTTGCCAATTCTGCTGCTTTCACATCGACAGCCCAGTTCACCTGTAACACACATGCATATATTACTCACTTCACCTTGAAACGAAAGAAGAGTTTTGATCTGTCCAGAGACACATTATTCTTTACCTTTATGTTTTGGGCAATGTCTTCTGTTAAAGGCACCATCCTGTCCCCTTCGTCATACAATCTAAATTTCAGATCGCCGAGCTTGTCACCTGCCGTCCAGTTTATGCGCTCCTTGTTCTGAAGCACCAAGACAACTTTGGAATCTTCGTCCTCTCTGTACACCTCTAGACGGAAGATGCGTGTGCTCGGGAAGATGTGAAGAGTTCTCTCTACAACTGGTACGGCCTTCTGATTCTGTGTGTACGTACACACAAACACACACAAATAGTTAAATGTTGGCACAGATCTATATATATATACTGATCAGGCATAACATTACGACCACCTCCTCACTGTCCATTTTATCAGCTCCACTTACCATATAGAAGCACTTTGTAGTTCTACTGTAGTCCATCTGTTTCTCTACATACTTTTTAGCCTGCTTTCACCCTGTTCTTCAATGGTCAGGACCCCCACAGGACCACCACAGAGCAGATATTATTTGGGTGGTGGATCATTCTCAGCACTGCAGTTACATTGACATGGTGGTGCTGTGATAGTGTGTGTTGTGCTGGTATGAGTGGATAAGACACAGCAGCGCTGTTGGAGTTTTTAAACACCTCACTGTCACTGCTGAACAGAGAATAGTCCACCAACCAAAAATATCCAGGCAACAGTGCATCGTTGGCAGCATCCTGTGACCACTGATGAAGGTCTAGAAGATGACCAACTAAAACAGCAGCAATAGATGAGCAATCATCTCTGACTTTACATCTACAAGGTGGACCAACCAGGTAGCAGTGTCTAATAGAGTGGACAGTGAGTGGACACAATATTTAAAAACTCCAGCAGCACTGCTGTGTCTGATCCACTCATACCAGCACAACATACACTAACACACCACCACCATGTCAGTGTCACTGCAGTGCTGAGAATGATCCACCACCTAAATAATACCTGCCCTGTAGTGGTCCTGACCATTGAAGAACAGCATGAAAGTGGGCTAAAAAAGCATGTAGAGAAACAGATGGACTACAGTCAGTAAATGTAGAACTATAAAGTGCTTCTATATGGTAAGTGGAGCTGATAAAATGGACAGAGTGTGTAGAAACAAGGAGGTGGTTTTAATGTTATGGCTGATCAGTGTATGTTAAATATTTACCTATTAAAGCAGGCTCACATTTACCAAGAAAAGTACAAACAGTATGCACAAAATAGTGACAAAATAGGGGACATGTGAAGTCTAAAAATACAATAGATTTTTCATACATTGGCTTTTGTAGGGGAAAAATACTATTAAAAGAGTTCGTTAGAAAGGAGGTTTTTAAAATTTGTAAATCAAAAAGACAAGACAAGAATGGTCCAGGGATGAGCATACCACATACAGATCAAGCATGGTGATAAAAGGTTTTCCTGCTAACTTTCCTTAGCTAGTCAATATTTGTTACATGCCATGAAACGTGCTAGTCCACTAAAATCGGGGAAACTAGAAAAATTATTTTATGTCAGAATAATCACAATAATCCAAATCATAATGGTTCAGCTGATTTGAGTCAAGGCACAGGTATGGGTTCACCAATAAAAAATTCTGACTAATGTTAAGTGATATTTACAAATAAATTAAGATAAACATTCCTCATTGCTGCTGCAAGTGCGGCCTCTAATGGTTGGTCAAAGGCGCCTGCACAAGAGATCATAGGGGAGTAGGGGAATAATGGAGATCAGTGCGTGACTCTCTGTATGTGATATTGACCCCTGTGGGAACTTGCCTCAGGCAGGTGAAAAGAAGCTTTTGGTGCTGCACAGGTGTCCAAGCAGTAAAGGAAATACAAATGGGTAATTGGATAGGAGTAGATTGGGAAAGGGAAAATAAAATGTAAATTTTTTTTTTCTAAAATATGAACAATGCATCACAAGGAATTCATTAACCCCCTTTAGTACCTGGATTTTTTACTGAATATTTATTTAGTGAGTACAGTTGGTCAAAGATCCCATGCTTTTATAAGCCCAATCACAGTACAAACAGTTTTTGTACCATAATTTCACAGTTATAATGTATTCACTTCATTTAAAGAATTAAATCAATATAAACCAATAATTTAAGTTCTTGTTTAAAAACACATAGACAAAGCTGTGCCTTACAGGTATGTTAAACTTTGCAGTGAGGATTTGCTCTGTGCTGACGTTCTTCAGTTGTATTGGCTTTGCCAGCAACAGACCAGTGCCAGTATTGCTGCAGTCCACAGTATCAACTGGCAAACCAGGAGCTCCAAGCAACTACACAGAAAAAAGAGAGAGGTTCTGTTATAAACGATAAAGCGAAGACGAGACAGGTATCAAGTTCCTTTGTGTCTTCAAAATCATGCAGGGTTTTTTAATAAGCGCGCTTTGGTTTTTAATCATCTAAAAACATGACAGAACTTCAGAAAATCTCAACTCTGCGTCAATTCTAATTGGTCCATCACGTTTGATAGACATCCACATCTTCCAATTGTAGACACTTTTGTTAAACAAGCCAAAAATGCTGCTAAATGTTCTGTGTGTAAAAGTTAAAATAAAAACAACAGAAACGGTGTAGTTTGTTTTATTTTATAACATTAATGCATTAATCGTTGAGAATGTGAGAGATCTCCAACCCGGGACAAGATATATCCAAGTCCGATTTATCATTTATAAAGCGATTTATAAAGCTATTTTTATTGTGTTTAAACAGTGTTTTAAGATGTGACAGTAGTAGATGATTTTTTTTAAATACTAAAAGTTAAAGTAGATCAGTGTGTTTTAATTTCTGAATGGCTGTGGATGAGTTGTAGATCAGTGGCACATGTAAAGTGTGAGTGGCAATAAACGACATCTGTCATGTAATGTGAATTACATATCTATTGTCTGGCCGTTTAAGAATGTTAAGTGTACAATGCTAGGGTATAGGGAGCGAGTGTGTAGGGAAGAGATTAGAAAATGATAGTCTCCGGCTGTGCTATGTTGTTCTGTGTTTGCACTGAGCGTCTGTGACATTAAAGTAGCGTTCTTGTGAAACCCCACTCGAATGTTTGAACACTGAATTATTTTATAACACTCTGTTGGAACGTATCTTCGTGTGTTATTTGCTTTACACACAAACAATGGCCTTATTTACATTAAGTGTTATTTACATTAAGCAACAGTATTGGATTGGATTACACGTTTTTTTCCTTCCGATATCCAATCCAGTGATTTGGGGCAATATCGGACCGATACCGAGTATCGGATCGGTGCCAGGCCTAATATTTATAGTCAGCTTCAGTATTACTGGCACACTTGCTAAAGATGAATAATCTTTAAAAAAAGTCATTAAAAAGTGTCTGGTTAATTAGCTTAATCGTTAACTTATTACTTACATAATAATATACTGTTTTGTTTTGAAGTGGCCAGTGATAGCTCAGTGGTTAAGGTACTGGACTAGTAAACAAAAGGTTGCCGGTTCAAGCCCCGCCACCACCAAGTTGCCACTGTTGGGTCCCTGAGCAAGGCCCTTAACCCTCAATTGCTCATTGTGTTCAGCTCATTGTGTAAGTCGCTTTGGATAAAAGCGTCTGCTAAATGCTGAAAATGTAAAATGTAAATGTTATATTGATAATTAATTTAAACTAGTTTTAATAAATGTATTCTAAGAAAACAATCTTATAAAAAAACACTTGAAGATCTTATGAACAACATGCAACTAAATCAGGTTACAATTTGTATAAATTGTAAAAAAAAAAAAGTTCTAATTCTCTTTTTCACTGAGGTATAAATATAAGATGATACTAAAATCAAAATGTATTTATTCATCCATCAAAATGTGCAGGATTGGAACTAGTCCATGTATGTAAAACAATGATTCAGAAATATGAATGTTATTAACAGTGTTACCTGGCAGTGCACAATAAGCCTGGAGTGTGTTGTGACATTCTGGAACTCATCCTGAACTTCTACCCTGAACCCTGCGGCTGTTCCATTCTCAATGATAACTTTATCCTCAGGCGTGACCAGCAAGTGATGTGGGGGGCCTGTGAAACACAAATAAAATAAAAGACTTCAAATTTAACAGAGCACCAGAACCAAAAAAGCAATGGTTTATGACGTGTAAATACTTTGGATGTTTGTTAAAAGGAAAGCACAAGGAAACAGAACTGTTAAAACCCCTCCATTATGTTAGTAAATCCAACGTCTGAGAAAAAAAACACCAGATGAAACACAGATTCTGAATGCCTTTTTCACCTGGAGATCGAAACCAGAACGTTCTTGCTGTGAGGTGACAGTGCTACCCACTGAGCCACCCCAAAAAAGTATAGATAAGTTCATTTATATTCTTCCGATCCCCCCCCCCCCCAATTTTCTCCCCTAATCTAGTTGTATCCAATTACCCTGATTGCGTTACGCTTCACCTCTACCGATACAACCCTCCACTGCTGACTGAGGAGCTTCACAACTGACACACGCCCCCTCCGACACATGTGCAGTACCGACTGCATCTTTTCTTTTAAATTGACTACACATACTTTATTACGTACCTGGGAGCACACTCATTTGGAATGTCTGGAAGTCTTGTTTGAGGCCTGGCATAACCACCTTTACAGTGTGTATCTGCAAATATGAAGTTTAGGAGGTTAAAGGTTACAAATGGCACATCAAATAAAACATACATCTGCAATGTATGCATACATGGCACCTAAACTATGAGGCATTCCTTCACATCATAGACATTTCAGTGACGCACTTTAATTTGACTTTTTTGTCGTTTGTTGTCTTTTACAACCATGTTCTATTTTTACTGTGTTTTGAAAAGCACAAGTGGTCAGTGATCATGCTTCATAATTCCACTCAACTCCGTGGTGAGTCTAGTCTTTTCAGTGTAGTCATCCTCCTTTTTAATGCCAAACCCATCTGGACTGATGCCAATTTTTACTTCATTTCATTTGACCGCACAACATGGGTCCAATCAAAATCCCAGCAGCGTTTAGGAAACTCCAGACACTTACATTTGTGGTTAGATGACAGGAAAAGGCTTTTACCTGGCAAACCTTCCAAATAATGTCAGCATGCCTTCTGGTGGTAGTTTTGGTGGCCCCAAGAGGCTTATTTATACTGTAATTCTCCAACAGTGATTGGGAATTTTTTGGTCTCTCTAATCATTCTCTGCCCTGTGAGACGGTTCCAGGCAAATTTTTCACAGTTCCAGTTGATTGAGGTTTTAATTTTCCATAAATGTAGATATGGGCATTTTGAAATGATTAGCTATTTCACACACTTCTCTTAGTCAACACACTTCTCCTGACTTAAACTGTGTTCTCTTGACTTTCCCATGAATATGACCTCACTTCATATATTGTATATACACCAGTGAAACATGAAGTCATACATTACTGATGAAAAGTTCCTACACATTCTAATCAGCTTAAAAAACAAAACATACAAGGCAAAACGCTTCAGTTATATTTTGTTTCTAAGAAATTTAAGGGGCCATTAAATGTATGGCTGTCGCAGTAACCGCAATTTTGCAATACCGCAATATAAACCAGCCAACAGCAGGGCATGCCAAGCAACCGTCACAACGGCGATGTTCCTGTTTTTTCTTTCTTTTTTTTTTTTTTGTTGTTGCAGGGTCCATCTTGTTTTACGCTTACATTCGGGCGTAATAAATGTTAAATAAATTCATAATGAAAATGAGCTAAGAGCGTCATTTTCCCGCCAACTGTTCACATCCGTTGCTGCTGAGTGTCAGGCTTTGTGCTTTAAGATGGAAACAATGGCAACAGTAATTATAGGCAAGTTTATTAATGATCAAATTGAGTTCACACTCAACAAAATACTTGTAATTTAGACTATATTCAAACAGCCTTGGCGTACTGAAACACTTAATGATGGTTAATATGGCATTGCAGCCTGCAAATATTCTCTTGCTGGCTTGCTGGAATGATTTGAATGTATTTTTTCGTTGAATTAAAATGTATTGAAACGAATAATAACTTAAAACGTAGTATATATTGTTATGTTAATAGAGGCTAATTTCAGTGCATTTTCAATGCGCGACAACCAGGCTAGATACAGTACATGTGTATTAGTGCAACGAGCACACCATCAGAGAGAGTTTTAGTGCTGCGGGGAACATCGCTACCCCACTCAGATCCTCTCTGAAACCACATCAGGTGAACATATTGGTTTTTCTAGCGCGCATGATAACGCAGGTTTAAGGTCTTACAGACTTAATTCTTTATTCTAAATGAAAGGTTTCGTTTTATTTTTTTTTTTTTTTTTTTTTTTACTATATTTTGATTAGATGTGCATTTAAAATATTTAGCCTAAACACTTAACTTTTTTTTCGTTTCACAGTGTATATCTAGCCTAGGCTAGAAGCTAAATTTAAATTTGAATAGAGAAAAGACGTGCACTTATTGTGCATCCCTGCTCTGTTCTGTATAAACACGCATTTGATTTGTCTTAAAGCTGTCTCTTCTTTGTCAATAAAAAGCAATAATATACAGAATTATAGCCTAACAATAAAGCTCATTTATATAGCTCTAAAAATCCAGATAAATTAAGTAATTTTCAAAAACAAAAAAAAATGGCGGTAATACCGCATACTGCGGTGTTGCGCCACACTAAAAACCGAAAGGGGAAATTCTTTCACTGCAACAGCCCTAATTAAATGTGCTATTTTTCCTATCGCTTTATCAGATCAAGGCTGTGGTTGGTCCAGTGCTTTAGCCACACCCCATCAGAAGTGACCAATTAAGTCTGTGTGTGCACCCGGCCGGCTGATAACATCTCTGAGATTTAAACCTGGACTGGCTTGTAATGGGCTTGTGAAACAGACTGCTGCACCAGCTGAGAGCCCACTACATTTCTTGAAGAGCAATTTTTTTTCCATTTTATTGCTATGAGATGATTTACCAAGAGGTGATTTAAAAAAAATCTTTTTAGTCATACCAAGGGTCCGTAAATATATTGCATGGTGTGTGTGGGTCATGGTGGTGTTTTTCTTTTAAGCGTTTAAAAAAACAAACCAAAAAAAACAACAACACACATGAACACAGCTAACACACTGACCTTGTCCAGATGATTCTTTATTTTACCCCGAGCTCTTAGATCCTTAATGGTTAAATTATTTCCACTTGTAGTTGTCTTCTCATAACTCAGTTCCAGCGTACTAAAGTGAAACAGAAATTTTTTTTACATTAAAGTTTACTGATAACTAACCTTGCTACTTTTTGAAAAAAATAATTACTATTTTTAAACCATGTTTTTAGCATCATATTATTTAACCTAGTAGTAAAATTGTCATAAATGTAAGCTGATGGAATGCAGACTCTCAGGAAAATAGTAGCATAATTGAACACTTCCACAAATTCCTATGACCGAATTACAGTGAATCACTTGGTTTACAAAGAAATTGACTCCCAAACTAAATGCACTAGGACTTAACCAAAGGCAAAATGTAAGGACAAAGGACCAAAATCAAAGCACACATTACACCTATCTTAAATCTTTACACTGGTTACCTGGTACATTTGGTACTGATTATAAAATTCTCTTGTGAGGCTGCTTTTACATGATAAATAATTTGTGCTCCGAGTTGTGTTAAGAATTAGTAAGGACCTTTGCATAATAATTTTGAGAAAGCACAAAAATTTAATTTTTTTATGTCATTAATTGTAACAAAAAATTTTTTTTTTATTAGTGTTTTTAACGTATCTAGCAAGAGATGAACGTGGTCTGTCAGTATGACAAATGTGTTAATAAAACCTGAAACCTACCTGCACTCTATCTGGGGCTTCAGGTCAGGAGGTGGTTGAGTAGGATGGTCAAACTCATCCTTAAATTGCAAAGAAAGAGCAACTGGCACGCCCAACTTTACAGGGGATGGAACTAAACCCAAATTAAAGGATACTGGGCTGCCCTCTGAAATACAAAAATGAGCCATTAAAATGCCATTTGTTCCACTTACATTCTTTTTGATCAATTTAAATCATTGTAAAGTAAAATCAATACTAAATTAAGAAACACTAACATGTTTTACTGTAAGATTTGACAGATAGTTTAACTCCCTGTAGACAATGTTGAACAAGAGCTGATAGTTTAACCGATAAGCTGTTAAAAGATGTTTGAAGACTTTATTCAGGCAATATTATGCATTGTGATCAACTTTTAACAAGGATGAGATGAGAGAACCTTTTCATAGGGGAAATCATTTGTAGGAGAGATACTTTCTTTTTAATCATTTCACAAAACTCCCACTTCCAAAAAAGCTGGGACACTTTGTAAAATGCATTATACAACAGTTAGTTCCGACCTTACAATCTGATTGGTTGAGGAGCGTTCTAACCTTGCTGATATTTGTGATAACAGCACGCCCTTTTCACACCACAACTGTATTACTCCGCTGACGCGTTGCCAGTAACGACAAGCTTCATGCACACAAGCCGGACTGAGCAGCCTTTTTTTCTAACTGCACAATGAATGGAAGTGTGCAGATTAACATATACAAATAATGCAATAACTCTAATAAATCACTAAATTCTATCTTTTAATTCTTAATTAATTTTATTTTTAGCTTTTTCTCCTTTTCCTTTCATCTTCACTTATTCATCTTCGCTTAATATTTTTATTCCAAACTAGCGTTACTTTGTAGTGTTAAACTACAGGTATATGCCTTTTTTAGCCTACTGTGTTAAGGCAGGGTAGGGAATTTTTACCGTTGCATAGCAGCAACTCATTCGTTGTGGAACTACTTTTTGGCGGAAGGTATTGTCAATATTAAAGCATATTCAATATGAAATTCAGGGCTGTGATTTTCTTTCTTTCTTTTTTTCTTTATTTTGTAAAAACTGTTGTATAAAAGCAATAGAACACTTGAGGTTGTGTGTTATCGCGAATAACATCACGGCTGTAATGATCTACTGCAACCAAATCACAGCCGTGATGTTATTCGCGATAACACACTCCCTCTCGTGTTCTAGTGCTTAATTATACTGTACAACAGTTAGTTCCGACCTTACAATCTGATTGGTTGAGAAGCGTTCTAACCATGCTGATATTCGTGATAACAACACGGCCTTTTCACACCACAACTGTATTACTCCTCTGACGCGTTGCCAGTAACGACAAGCTTCCTGCACACAAACACGCATGCAGGCGACACAGACTTTTTTTCCCGATTGCGTTTTAAATCCGTTATCTGATATACAATCTAGCGCACTGTGTGGGGAACATAAATCAATTGTGTAATATATTGTCTAGTGCACTATGTAGTGAACATGAATGCGTTATCTGATATACAATCTAGCGCACTGTGTGGGGAACATAAATCAATTTTGTAATATATTGTCTAGTGCACTATGTAGTGAACATGAATGCGTTATCTGATATACAATCTAGCGCACTGTGTGGGGAACATAAATCAATTTTGTAATATATTGTCTAGTGCACTATGTAGTGAACATGAATGCGTTATCTGATATACAATCTAGCGCACTGTGTGGGGAACATAAATCAATTTTGTAATATATTGTCTAGTGCACTATGTAGTGCACATGAATGCGTTATCTGATATACAATCTAGCGCACTGTGTGGGGAACATAAATCAATTTTGTAATATATTGTCTAGTGCACTATGTAGTGAACATGAATGCGTTATCTGATATACAATCTAGCGCACTGTGTAGGGAACATAAATCAATTTTGTAATATATTGTCTAGTGCACTATGTAGTGAACATGAATGCGTTATCTGATATACAATCTAGCGCACTGTGTGGGGAACATAAATCAATTGTGTAATATATTGTCTAGTGCACTATGTAGTGAACATGAATGCGTTATCTGATATACAATCTAGCGCACTGTGTGGGGAACATAAATCAATTGTGTAATATATTGTCTAGTGCACTAAGTAGTGAACATGAATGCGTTATCTGATATACAATCTAGCGCACTGTGTGGGGAACATAAATCAATTTTGTAATATATTGTCTAGTGCACTATGTAGTGAACATGAATGCGTTATCTGATATACAATCTAGCGCACTGTGTAGGGAACATAAATCAATTTTGTAATATATTGTCTAGTGCACTATGTAGTGAACATGAATGCGTTATCTGATATACAATCTAGCGCACTGTGTAGGGAACATAAATCAATTTTGTAATATATTGTCTAGTGCACTATGTAGTGAACATGAATGCGTTATCTGATATACAATCTAGCGCACTGTGTGGGGAACATAAATCAATTGTGTAATATATTGTCTAGTGCGCTAAGTAGTGCACATGAATGCGTTATCTGATATACAATCTAGCGCACTGTGTGGGGAACATAAATCAATTTTGTAATATATTGTCTAGTGCACTATGTAGTGAACATGAATGCGTTATCTGATATACAATCTAGCGCACTGTGTAGGGAACATAAATCAATTTTGTAATATATTGTCTAGTGCACTGTGTAGTGAACATGAATGCGTTATCTGATATACAATCTAGCGCACTGTGTGGGGAACATAACCAATTGTCTAATTCACTATCTAGTGCACTTTGTAGGGAACATAAATCCGTGATCTGATACACTATCTAGTGCACTATGTAGGGAACATTAATGTGTTTGTAACGCGAACAGTTAGCTTAATAGCCCAGTTAACAGCTCCTAGAAGTTCTGTTCTCACCTATATCCTTTGGTGTGTGCGAGAGGTTTTTTATTTCTTTTTTCCCTTCGGAGGTTCTTGCCTTTTTCTTCTTGTTGTTCTTACCTCCCTGAAATGAGTTTTTGCAATTTGGGATGTCTGCTTTGTAGTGTTAAACTTTATATTCGTTGTGGAACTACTTTTTGGCGGAAGGTATTGTCAATATTAAAGCATATTTAATATGAAATTCAGGGCTTCTTTGATTTATTTACTTTCTTTATTTTGTAAAAACTGTTGTATAAAAGCAATAGAACACTCGAGGTCGTGTGTTATTGCGAATAACATTACGGCTGTGATGATCTACGGCACTCGCCGACCAAATCACAGCCATGATGTTATTCGCGATAACACACGCCCTCTCGTGTTCTATTGCTTAAATATCAACCACACTATGTAATTTGTTATTTCTCTTGAACCTTTATTTAACTGACAAGTCCAAAAATGTGCTAACCAATTTAACTGTATCATGTACTTAAAAAGTTGGCACATAGCCATAATAGGAGTAAAAACTTTATAGAATATTAAAACATTCGACTATTGACACTAGTCAAATGTAGAGAAAGTCATGCTGCTCAAAGCAACATCTTCCCCAGAAGTTTAGATTTTAGCAAGAAAATGTCAGGCCTCATTCTGTACGTGCTACAACGGCTTGGCTTTCTATATACAGAGTGTGTCCTAGACAGGCCTGTCTGCAGTCCAGATCAGTCTTCTATTGAAAATGTATGGCGCATCATGAAAAAGGAGAATTCTTACTGAACATCTTACTGAAATAATTAAGTTTCAAATACTAAACACAATGTTTTCTACCCCCCCTTCCACCCCCAAAAAAAATGACTGTATACATACTGTTTTTATCTCTTATATACCAGAGGTTTCCCCATGTCCCCAGTGCTGTACATTCAGATTTAGTGATGGATATATGAGGTTTAATCATGAAAATATTTCAGTCTTTCAATACTGTTTAAAAGGTTTTGCTTAAGTCCCTCTAAACCTTGGATTTTTCTTTATGAGTTTGATTTTATTGCTGATTAGAAGGGTTTTTCACACGTCCCTCAAGTTCCTGTCCACCCTGTTATTTCTTACTACTGTCTCTTAAAATGAAAAACTGTTTTACATACTGACATTATTTCCTGGCGCTCACATGATCTTTTTGGAGGGAAAACAACGGTGGAAGATGAGTGGCTTATTAAACTCCTCATTTTAATGTTTTTTTCCACATTTTATCCTAAAAGTCTTATACAGTCAACCATAATATGTCCACCCCGTTATGGGATATATGAGAAAAAGCAATACGATTTGATCATTTAAAAATAATCACACTAAAAAGCAGAGAATTCTTTGTCTGAATTCATTTTTGTGCTAGCATGGTTTTGCTCACTCGCTAGCTAATGGCTAATTTTATGTCAGAATGTCCACTCTGTTATGATCCACCCTGTTACAATCTAATACGTAACAGGGTGGACATCACAGTGTATATGAGGTGCATGTGTAATTTAGCTTGACCAATATTAGTTTGGAAAAGTATAGCATGTCTGTTTTATAATAAAACATGAAAAACAAATAAAAACAGTGTTTCATTTTCAAAAAGTTTAAAGGTATGGCCCATGTCTTGCTTAATCAAATAAATTATATGGACAGCACACCAATTTCTACTGTCCTTAATCTGGACTAAACTGAACTGAAGGCACCAATTAACGTAAAATTAGGGATGGCCAACAAAACATAACAATGTTAGCAATGTACTCCTTAACAGAAATCAGTAGGCAAAAACCACAGGGTTTAAAATCCTTGCGGATGTTGAAGTCGAGTTTACCTTTAATAGTGAAGTGAAGTGTATAATGAGGCAGAGGTTTTCCAGCCCACTTGGGATCACCATCATGTGTAGTAGTTTGTAGATGTAGTGTGTACTTTCCCACCTTAGTTAAATTTTCTACATTTAAAAAAGAGAGCCAACAAAAGACAAATGAAACAAGTAGCAGATACAAGAGCATGTATTAAAAAGATTTTTAAACTACTGTGTGCATTTACAACCCCAAATCACAAAAAGTTTTTTACATTCACTTTGACTTTTATTTAACTGCAGACAGGATGAACCTGAGATATTTTTCTAATTTTTAATCTGGTCAACTTCATTTCATTTATTAATAAACATCCATTCCTGCATTTCATCACTGTGTGATGGTCCATCCTAGACGCCTCCGAGCCCAGAGAAGTCGACACCACTTCTGGACATGGTTAACATAAGGCTTCTTTTTTGCACAGTGAAGTTTTAAGTGGCATTTGTGCATGTAACTCTGTATTGTAGTGCTTGACAAAGGTTTGCCAAAGTAATCCCTCACCCATGTGGTTATATCAGCTATTGTTGAGTGGTGGTTCTTGATGCAGTGCCGTCAATCATTCAATCATTTTCTCATGCATTTGTGGACAAACTGGAGATCCTCTGATCATCTTTGCTCATCAAAGACTCAGCCTTTCCTGGATGCTGCTTTGTACAAAACCATGATTACCATGATCACCAGTTGACATCACCTCATTATTTAGTTTTTTCACCTCATTACTAGCCCTAAATTTTCCCCATCCCAACCTTTTTGGAATGTGTTGCTGGCCTGAAATGCCAGAATGGAGGTATATTAACAAATGAAATGAAGTTCAGCAGACAAAACATGAAATATATTGTGTTCAAACTGTCTGCAATCAAATAAAAGTCAAAGTAAGGAACACTGCATTTTTATTTGATTTGCATTTTTCATACTGTCCCAACTTTTTCTGATTTGGGGTTGTAAAAAAATTATGGAAAAGCAAACATTTAAAGATTATTTAATAGATGAATAAGCACACAAAAACAAGAAATGCTTTTAATTAAAAGCTCTGAATTTTTTTTTTAAATTATAGGCCATTCTTATATCTATATACAGTAACTGTACATACAATAAATACATGAATCTGTGATTTGTTCATTCTCTTTAACTTGATATTACTAACAAAAGTACAAACAAAATATTTTAATGTTTTCACTGACCAACTGCACTGTATTTTGTAAATATAAACAAATTTAGAATTGAATGCCTGCAGCACACTTTGAGGAATTGGGGCATACTTATAAATATGTTACAACAAAGCCAAAATATTAAAAGACATAATTTATAAATTTTTCTGTTAAAAAGAGACAATTAACAAATTACAGATTCTTGTTTTTATTGCACTTTACACAATGATCCAACTTTTTTCAGAAATAGTACTTTACTTTAAAATTTTTACCTTAAAAGTTGTAACTACATTTAAAGATTATTAACATCTTAAGGGTGTGTATATTTTACAGATCATTACCCATTTTCTTGAACCAGTATTCCCACTTGGAGTGCGCAGCATTGTGAGAGGTGATTATTTCTTCCCTATTTGAAGCTATAAGTAAAACAACAAGAAAATAATTTACAAACACATGTTTTCAGATACAGAAACAAGCACACAAGCAATATTTTTCCTAAAAAGGCCTTACTTTGTTTGCAAACTTTAAGGTCAATCTGAAATTTTTTGGCATTTATACCGGCAATTGGTAATCGGGACATTGTCTCCCCTTTCTTATTCAAAATCTCAACTTTTATAGGACCTGTAAGATGCAAAGGTGTAAAAAAAATTAATACATAGCACAATGAAAAAATGATAAAGCCAGTGTATAGATTAAACCAAGTGAATGAAATTAAGTCAGTACCAATCGAAGTGCCAGCTGTTCTAACAGCTTTCTCAGGCCATGAGTCACCTTCTGGCCATGTAACCCTCAATTTGTCAGGAAGCCTAAGAAACATCAACACATCAACTACACATTAATGTCACTTTTAATCCTGAATTAGCCTTTATACAATATTCAGTATGTTACATCTCCAAGCCTTTAACTAGTTTACCTTTGTTGATTTTTTAAACCCATTTATTATTGTGTTAATGGGTAAAGTAAATAAAAACAAAACTGTAGTTACTTACTTGGTCAGTTCAGCTGCAACATAACTCTTTATGTCAGTATCTGCAGCGTGTCTGTCAATCTTGGATATAGGGATGATCTTTTCCTCATTATACAGCACCTTAGGTTCCTGTAGACACACATTGCATGTAAAGCACCATTACTGTATACTGTAAGACTGTGTGCAAGCAGAATAACGGTTTTGCCATGTATTCATGCACTTATAAATCATACAATCTGGAATACTTGCTGATGGAAAATAAAAGATTAATGCATTTTAAAATGCTGCCCACCTCGTACTGCACCTTTTTCCATCAGAACACCCTGTGCAGTTTTCAGGGGTTGAAAGTTTTATATGGGTTAAATAAGAGTGACTTCTTTAGATTTCTACAGGTACGCCACCATATAAGCAATTTCATGAAAGAGGGTCAAAAAGTATTTGAAAATAATTTATTGAAAATTTTTATCAATGCCTATAAAGCTGATTCTGGACTTAAAGTGATATCTAGAATATACAGAGGGCTTCAGGAGATGATAGATTTATCCCAGAGAAGACATGGATAAAATACTTGTGAATTTCAGTAGAGGATAACAAGGTCAGCTTCATGGAGGGTGTTCGGATGGATGAGCCTCAGTAGATATTTTATTACTCTGGTTCAGAGGTCTCGTTATTCAGGCACATCCAGGTGCTGGAGGAACTGCGGCTCCCAAGAAGCCAATCACTATCAGCTGTTTTGGGATTGTCCTAAAATAAATATCTTTTGGCACGAAATTTACTTAGTAATGGGGACTATTTTTGGAAGAAAAATAACCTTTAATTGGCAAGAGCTTTTCTTTGGGCTTCTGCACTCAACATCGACAAACACTCAAATAAAATATTTATTTGGAATATTAAATGTAGCTGCTAGAAAGGCAATCACAAAGAAATGGCTTAACCCAGTCTCTCCATCCATAGAGAATTGGTATGATATAATCTATGAAATTTTTGTATTGGAAAGAATAACCTTCTCTGTTAGGCTTCAGGAAAATACATTTGTGAAAATTTTGGAGAAGTGGAAAATGTATATTTCCTCAAAACGCCCTTTTTTTGTCTAAATATGTTTTTGCTCTGACCTTTTATTTTATTTTAAAGTTGCTGCTTCGTTTCTGTATCACCTCAACTTTTAATTTTGAGTTTTGATTTTGAGTTTGTTATCAAAATGGTAAAAGTTGAATCATTGTAAAGGAATCTAAATCATAATCATATGTGTAAAATGTTGTCATGTCTTTATGTGATTTCAAATAAAGAAAATAATTTTAAAAAATGCTGCCCAAAGCTGGAAGTCTAAAGCCTAACAGTTAATCTGTGCTGAAATGTAATGTCAAATTGCAGGAATGTTGACAGCAAACCGGCAATGGGACCATATTGCATTTGGAAAGTACATACATTCTTTGTTATGTGGTAACTTACTGCGCTGTTTATATGAAAAAGTTGAAAATATCATATAAACATCACCCAAGCACCCACTAATGTTGATATTTTCTGTGAATTTTACCATTCAATCAGCCTAATGTTTCCAATAAAAACAGTCCGACAGACTGGAGAGCAACAGCTACAAACTTAATAAACAAACAGAGCCACTTGCAAGGAAATATACAGACACAATAACCTACCAGTGCTATTTGGACATATCCCCCTGTGGCAAAGACATCACGTTCATGATCTCCGTACAGCAAAAACTGAATTATAGAGCCGTACAGGACAGGCACTGTCCTTACAGTCTTAATCTGAAAAAAGCCAGTGATTGGTTATTAGGATATGTGGATCTGTACAGCTTGATGGAAGTTGCTTTGAGCTTCCTGTCTGGTGGACATCAAATGTGAAACACATGAATGCTTTTTTCTCACCAGTTGACTAGTCTTGTAAGTTTTGCTGCCCCACTTGATGGATTCGTACTGAGCCCACGGTGACTGCTGCCGTTTAGTTTGCACATCAGTGCGAGTTGTCACACCTTTAAAACCCAAGAACTTTACCTATCACACACAACAATACAAACAGAATGTTTGTCATAAAGTGTATATGTCAAAGGAAACCTTTCTTTAACTTTGCAATAAGCATCTCAGTAGAGACCTGTGTTCCAAAAAATATTTATTGTATTTACTGAATGAAAAAATAAAAATATTCATGTAAAATATCTTAACACCTACATACCTGTTTATCGTGTTGTTCATGGCAATCTTTTAGCCAATTCAAAAATGCATTTTTGATATTTACTCTTTGTTTCTGCAAGAAAGATAATGCTTGATGATTTGACTACAAAATACCATCTGTTTTGAAAAACAATCTGAAAAATGCATCTTTGTAAATAATTGCGTAATAGCATTATTTTTATTTATGGAACCGTGTTTACAAAATTGCATAGGTTGCACTTTTTTAATAATCCCTCATTAGACAACTAAAAAATTTATAAGAAAATGTAAATTGCATATTACATGAGAAACGGCTCATTTCACACTCCATGACGCAATTTTCACGGCCATAAATTTGGTAGGGCCTTACATATACCATAAACACAGACATTAACAAGTGGATATAAAATGGCAAAACACTGGACATTACTCCAAAATTGATGAAAAGACAAAATTAAAACTGGTCTAAGAGGCAACCAAGAGGCCTATAGCAGCATTAAAGGAGCTGCAGGAACTTCTGGCAAGTACTACATGTGACAACCATCACCTATTTTCCTTATTTGTCTGGGCTGTGGGGTAGGGTGGAAAAAATATCCAAGCCCAGTTACATTTTGCAAAACCTACATCAAGTCCAGCAAAAGTATGTGAAAAAATATGTTAAACTTTTTGAACATACTTCCAGCAGGTATGTTTGGTGAAAAAAACAACACTGCACATCACCAAAGGAACTCCATACCAACAGAAGTTTATTCTTCTGCTAAAACTGGGGTTTTAGTGAATTATGAACAGTTCCAAGTATCAGTCGAATCCTGTCCAAAAAGACTGAATTCTGTCATAAAATCAAAATATGTCATATTAAAGGTGGAAATGTTCTGAAATAATTTGTCCTTTATATATCCAGAGAAAATAAGAAAAATAACAATATAAAAACTATATGCTACATTTAAGTGTTTATAAAATGTTAAATTATGACCATTTTAGTACACTAATTCCATTTGGTGGCCCCAACTCACAAGTCACTGTAAGATTCAAAGATGTAAGATGACTATGAACGCAAGATGAATTGTATTGAATTATGCAGGTCAGTTACTGTGTAAGGCAGAGGTTTGTTCTGCATTTTGTGATGTGTGGGTGGTTAGTAGGTTTAGCCAGTGTGATACGCAGAGTTCATTTCTGGCACTATTTGGGACTGTAATCTAAAAGTTAAGATTGGTCTTTCAGAAATACTTGGCAGAATGCAATAAAGAAGGCATACTAATAAGGACATACTGATGAATTGCTGATTTTTTTCTAACACTGTTGAAATTTAACAATAACTACATAATTATCTTGTCCAAAACTGAGAAGCATAATTGGTTGAAATCATAGACACCTGTATAATAGGCAATAAAAGCAATGGTTTCAAGTTGGTATGGCTGCATTACCTGACCATTGACAACTTTTGTGAAGATGGTTTCTTTGTCACACAGCTGCAGTTCCAGATCTATAAAGGTCAGTTTGTTGGTGCTAACTTTAAAATGGTCATTCGTGAAAAGAACGCCCGAAATCCTGTTATAACATTCAAATGGCAGTGCTCCCTCTTTCTTGGGTTTTGTACACCACTCAAACCTAAATAAAAAATACAAATAATTTTACTTTGTTTAACATGATGTATAAAAAGAAAAAGTTTTAAGTTTTAGGAAAGTATTAAGACGCCTTGATCTTTTATGCACCTTTTGTAGCATTGTATTGTGAATTTGACTTGGATGGATATATCTGCTAGTTTTGACATCCATCTTAATTAAATCACCCATAATGATGGAGGGAAAACATGGTAAATGGCACTGCATAACCTATGTTCAGACCGGCAGTGATGCGATGCAACAAAGCAACCAGCTGTCATTCATTTTCAGTTAAAGCTGGTGATTTCTGGTGACTGGAAGCAGCGCAAACATCGGTGACGCAAAGTGCACAGACTAAGCGATGCAACCAATAGGAATTGAGCATTAAACAGACGGATATGCGCATTGCCTCCGCCACCGTAAAACGGTACGCCCTGTTTGTGGTTTCTGGATGAAAATTTCTACTAGAGATGGAAGACAAACTCATTTTTGCGATGTCAAACTTCCACAAATAAAGTCATGTTGACCGCACAGATAGTAAGGCACTATGCAGGGATGAATTTATGGACAAGCGATTTCCCTCCAGGTTTTTGGCTGGATATCTTTGTGTGTGTGTGTGTGTGTGGTTTGTGTCAGAAACCATGGCAACTAAATGCCCACAGGTGATGCCAGTGTCAACAAAGTGGTAGCCTATTAGGTACAACTTTGGGCTATCAGCTGAAAGGTTAAGGGTTTGAACCCCAGGTCTGCCAAGCAACCACTGTTGGGTCCTTGAGCAAGGCACTTAACCCTGTCTGCTCCAGGGGCGCCGTACAATGGCTGACCCTGCGCTCTGACCCTGGCTTCTAAACAAGCTGGGATATGCGTAGAAAGAATTTCGTTGTACTGTACAACTGTATATGTACAAATGACAAATAACGGCTATATTATTATTATTATAATAAGTGAGGTGTGTCTAGAACTCAATTAGAAGTGTGTCTGGAACTCTGTGTCTGAAATTAAAGTCCACCTCTTTTAATCTGAATTCATTAGACACCTGGGTCTACAAGGTATTTTTGCGTTGTGTCCATCGTTGTTAGATGATGCCAGACTACTGCAATCCTAACCGGTAAAAAATAAAATATGAATAGTAAGACTGCATAACCATGTCTTAGCAGAAATATTACAGAAAGTACTTTGCTGTTTTAACTGTCGCAAAATGACACAAAAGTAAGCGTAGTATGACGGGTCATATAACTAAAAAAAAATAATAAACTAGTATTATTACTCATTGACTGAAGAATAAGGAATTAATCTTCCATTCCAAAAACACTCAAAGATGGGTCTTTTTCCTCTGCCCTCGGCATGTAAAACAATGCAGTCCTCGTCATCCTCTACAGCTGCAAAACACAAGTAAGCAATTAAAGACATCTGCCAATCTTGGAAATCTGAGATATCTTTTTGGTGATTTGAAAGTGCTTGAAGGTCATGTAATGGCAACCTAGCATAACTGCTCAACACCACAGGCGCAAAGTGTTCAGATCGCTGTACACTTCACCCTACATAACTTGATCTTGTGTAGCCGGAGTCTTTTTAAGTCATTGTGGTTTTCAAACTACGCGATTGATTAACGATAGGGGGTCACACACTACACAATCCATCACCAGGAGGAATCTCAGATGAGTTTGACTGGTCTCCCAAGATACATTTTTTCAAGAAAACACACGCGAGAAGTGACAATGGGTATAATGATACCATGTCTAAAAATACATGTCAGCAGAAGTGTGCGATCTTGTTGTTTGTGCGCTGTTGTGTAGCGTAAAAGGGAAAAAAAGAAAATCTGGGTGAAGGAGTGGATTGGGCTAGGGGGTCAGCAGTTTGTTTTGCAGTGAGAGTTAAGGTTAATAAATAAAATAAAATAATAAATAAAATAATTTTTTTTTGCAAATCAACATTGATATTATGGTTTAGTGTGGACAATAAGTCACAAATACTGCAAAGCTTGTGTGTGGGCCGATGTATACACTACAGGTTTTGAGTTGCTGACAGATCCAGTTATTTACCATGCTAGATTTAGTTTTTGAGTCTGCGAGTCATCAGCAAGCCGCTCAGATCGAGTCACTAAACAGTTCCCACACAGCGATCAAGAGCCGATTTTCAAGCCCTGAGCGAACATCGACTTGGCTCCAAGCTAGCACATCTGGCGGCGGCCTGTCGGTCAGCGCAAATCAAGGCAAAAATCATGTAGTGTAAACTAGGCATTAGGCCTCAGGATGTTTACTTGATGGCCACCAGATGACGAGTGGGACAGCATAGCTAAGTGGGTAGCACCTTGGGCTATCCATCAGCAAGTGCTGGGTTCGAATCCCATTTGTATCACTCTATTGCTGGGTCCTTGCAGGGACCATAACCGTTTTGGCTCTAGGGGCCAAACAAGCTGAGATATTTCAGTATTCTGTACATGAGTATACGTACATAAGACAATGACCTTCAATTTTCCCTAGATTAGTATTAGTTATACACAAATCTAGTGCATTAAAATATCACATGCATGTATATAACAGATTAAAAAATATATATTTAATACCTGACGTTGCAGAGTATGGGTCCTCAGGATAAGTTTCTCTATCATACAGAAATGGATGATATCTAAGCAATCCCTCTACTGTAGCATCAGCCCCTTTGCTGGCTTTAAACTCAAACTCAGACACGCTGGAGTTTATATAAAGAGTTTGCATATCATTATCGATCTCTCTTAGATTAAGTTGCCTTGCTGGGCGAGAGGCGCGATCAAGCAGACTGACCTGTGAAACACAGGAGAACAGATTGTTTTATTAATGTGAATGTTGGACGTCATTTTTACAAGCTATGACGTAATGTTGTACAAGACGTAATATTGCACAAAAAGCAAACAAACTGTGTACGTGTAAAAAAATATGTAAATACCTGGATATCAATGTTTAAATCTGAATTATCACTTCTTTGGTTTCTCATATTATTTCCATAGGCACCATGTACATAATAATGATAAATGTGCCTTAAAGAAAGAAAGACAAAAATCATGACAAAAATCTTAAGTGCACTGTAGACAATATGTATTTAAAATCATGAACATATATGTACACAAAATGTGTAAATACAGACATCACTGAGCTCTGGGTTGAAATCTCAGTGGTGCATGGCCGGCTGGGCATCTATACAGACATGACTGGCTATGTCTGAGGGGGTGGACAACCTGAGATGGATTGGCACCCTGTGCAGGGCAGTCCTGTCTTGCGCCCAGTGTTTCCTGATGGAACTGGACCAGTTGGGACTCCAGCTAGGATAAAGCAGGTGATGGAAATAAGAAAAAAAATAAAATGACTACTAACGCCAGTTCTCTGGTCCATGATATGAAATCTTGCTTGAGATAGTTGACATGTTCTGGATGTACTCCTGTTATAACTACAGTAGTAAAACTCTCCTTGTTTTTCTCCTCTTGAACCAAAGACTGAAGGAAATGCTCCTTATCCACCCTCATGTGAGAGTCGTCTCCAGGCTATGAATTAAACAAAAAAGCAAAACAGAAACCGAAAGAGGTTTAAGAAAATGCAGCTGAGCAGAAAATAAGACACAAGTAGAGCATAATAGATAGAACAAAACATTTCCATTTACCTTTCTATTCTGGATTATACCAGAATAAATCTCCTCTTGGTTTTTCTCCTTCTGCTCGAAATCTTCCTTAGACATGATAAACTCATGCACATCTGGAGAGCCCACTGGCTTACTAATAATCTACATCAAGACAGAAAATGCAATAGGTTGTCACCTTCAGTCGACATATTTAATTTACCAGACTAAGGAGCTTTCAATCAACAAGGTTGAAACTTTCACTTTTCTTTTTCTATAATGCTTAAAAAAGCAAGTCACCCAAAGGCTTTTAAACCACAAAACTCAATAGTACACATAGTCAGATACAAAAATCCAAAATGTATTTGTGGTAAATTAGCCCGCTCTTATACTGAAATATAAAAAGAATAAACCTTTAAAGTCACTGTATTCCAAAAGGCCCTAATAATTAAACATTTATTAGTTCATCATTTAATATGTAAACAAAAACTAACAAAGCCATGTGCCAAAAAACAATTTTGTTCTTTTTAGTAATCTTAATTTGCCAACATTAAGCTTGATAATTTTTTTGGAAAAAACCCCCCCTCCTGATTCTTTATTTAGTTATGATGCCATCTATCCTATCAAACTCCCCATTGCCTTTAGAGGAAACTACAGAGTATTCAAGGGACAGTGTTTTAAAAAACAAAGGTAATGCCATTGTCTTCTCTCAGAAACAGGCATTTTCTCTCAAAAAAGTGCAATATCATATTGTACTATATGCCCCCCCACACACACACCAAACCTAGCTTAAAAGGCCCTATCTTATATCTTAGAGAATGCTATTTTATTCAACATTTCTTTAGGGTCAAAAGGCATTCAGAAAGTAGCAGTATTTTTTACGTTTTAAACTTTTGTTACCTTCATGACAAGACAGGTAGTTACCGGTTACACATGATTCATCAGTTCAGGTTTGACGTCAAACACAGTCACGGGCAATTTGTATCTCCAATTCACCTCCCTTACACTTCGTTTGACTTTGAACACGCAAACGCCACACAGAAAGTGAACCCAACCTAGGACCTTCTGACTGTGCCACTGTGCTGCCCAATTCTCCCTTGAAGCTAACTGTGTATAGTGCTCTCATATATATCACATAAACAATTACAGTAGACCCTTGACTTACGAACCGTTTACCATACAAACATTTTGGATTACGAGCGATTTTTTTACGTCACAAACAAGTTGACTCTCTCTCTCTCTCTCTCTCTCTCTCTCTCTCTCTCTCTCTCTCTCTCTATATATATATATATCTATATATATATATATATATATATATATATATATATATATATATATATATATACAGTGAGCGAACATTCAGACAGTGTTTTTTAAGTGTTTTCTTTATATTTTATAAAATTCAATATTAAAATGGCCCCAAAAATATAGATATAGAAATATTTACATTATTTCTTATGGGAAAAATAGGTTTAACTAACAAACATTTTGACTTAAGAACAACCCCTTGGAACCAATTAAATTCGTAAGTCAAGGGTCTACTGTATATAGAAAATATAACTACAGTTAAATATGTAAATTGATTATTAGTCCAAATTCAAACATCTGCTCGAGCTCTATCACATTTTTTATGACGTAGCACTCCATGAGCTTCAAGTACATATATATATACAGGGGTTGGACAAAATAACTGAAACACCTGGTTTTAGACCACAATAATTTATTAGTATGGTGTAGGGCCTCCTTTTGCGGCCAATACAGCGTCAATTTGTCTTGGAAATGACATATACAAGTCCTGCACAGTGGTCAGAGGGATTTTAAGCCATTCTTCTTGCAGGATAGTGGCCAGGTCACTACGTGATGCTGGTGGAGGAAAACGTTTCCTGACTCGCTTCTCCAAAACACCCCAAAGTGGCTCAATAATATTTAGATCTGGTGACTGTGCAGGCCATGGGAGATGTTCAACTTCACTTTCATGTTCATCAAACCAATCTTTCACCAGTCTTGCTGTGTGTATTGGTGCATTGTCATCCTGATACACGGCACTGCCATTGGATGCACATGGTCCTCCAGAATGGTTCGGTAGTCCTTGGCAGTGACGCGCCCATCTAGCACAAGTATTGGGCCAAGGGAATGCCATGATATGGCAGCCCAAACCATCACTGATCCACCCCCATGCTTCACTCTGGGCATGCAACAGTCTGGGTGGTACGCTTCTTTGGGGCTTCTCCACACCGTAACTCTCCCGGATGTGGGGAAAACAGTAAAGGTGGACTCATCAGAGAACAATACATGTTTCACATTGTCCACAGCCCAAGATTTGCGCTCCTTGCACCATTGAAACCGACGTTTGGCATTGGCACGAGTGACCAAAGGTTTGGCTATAGCAGCCCGGCCGTGTATATCGACCCTGTGGAGCTCCCGACGGACAGTTCTGGTGGAAACAGGAGAGTTGAGGTGCACATTTAATTCTGCCGTGATTTGGGCAGCCGTGGTTTTATGTTTTTTGGATACAATCCGGGTTAGCACCCGAACATCCCTTTCAGACAGCTTCCTCTTGCGTCCACAGTTAATCCTGTTGGATGTGGTTTGTCCTTCTTGGTGGTATGCTGACATTACCCTGGATACCGTGGCTCTTGATACATCACAAAGACTTGCTGTCTTGGTCACAGATGCGCCAGCAAGACATGCACCAACAATTTGTCCTCTTTTGAACTCTGGTATGTCACCCATAATGTTGTGTGCATTGCAATATTTTGAGCAAAACTGTGCTCTTACCCTGCTAATTGAACCTTCACACTCTGCTCTTACTGGTGCAATGTGCAATTAATGAAGATTGGCCACCAGACTATTTAGCCAATTTAGCCATGAAACCTCCCACACTAAAATGACAGGTGTTTCAGTTATTTTGTCCAACCCCTGTATATATATATGCACCTGAAAATGTATTTTTTACAGTTAGACCTATACAATGATTCTCACAAAGAAATCCTGGTAAATTACAATATATTAATTAACAAAACTGACTGACTGAAATACGCCATAAATGTGTATCTTAGCATTGTGTCTCTGGGTTGGGTTGCAGCACTTACCCGTACGGACTGGCCTATGTAAAAAACAGCCTGTTTGCCTCCGACACCAAAGTAGGATATATCACTGTTCAGACTGCGTCGGACTGGATTGGAGACTGCACTGCCAGGTTCATCACTATTACAGAAACAAATACATGCCCATAGGGAGACATGAGGATTAGAACAGCTCATATACAGTGAATGTTGGCTTTCTGTAGAACAGGGGTCAGCAACCTTTTTTGTACTCTGTGCCGATTGAAAAAAATAGGTTAAAAATGAAGTACTAAGTGTGCCATGGAATACGTCATATACAGTGTATCACAAAAGTGAGTACACCCCTCACATTTCTGCAGATATTTAAGTATATCTTTTCATGGGACAACACTGACAAAATGACACTTTGACACAATGAAAAGTAGTCTGTGTGCAGCTTATATAACAGTGTAAATTTATTCTTCCCTCAAAATAACTCAATATACAGCCATTAATGTCTAAACCACCGGCAACAAAAGTGAGTACACCCCTTAGTGAAAGTTCCTGAAGTGTCAATATTTTGTGTGGCCACCATTATTTCTTAGAACTGCCTTAACTCTCCTGGGCATGGAGTTTACCAGAGCTTCACAGGTTGCCACTGGAATGCTTTTCCACTCCTCCATGACGACATCACGGAGCTGGCGGATATTCGAGACTTTGCGCTCCTCCACCTTCCGCTTGAGGATGCCCCAAAGATGTTCTATTGGGTTTAGGTCTGGAGACATGCTTGGCCAGTCCATCACCTTTACCCTCAGCCTCTTCAATAAAGCAGTGGTTGTCTTAGAGGTGTGTTTGGGGTCATTATCATGCTGGAACACTGCCCTGCGACCCAGTTTCCGGAGGGAGGGGATCACTCTCTGCTTCAGTATTTCACAGTACATATTGGAGTTCATGTGTCCCTCAATGAAATGTAACTCCCCAACACCTGCTGCACTCATGCAGCCCCAGACCATGGCATTCCCACCACCATGCTTGACTGTAGGCATGACACACTTATCTTTGTACTCCTCACCTGATTGCCGCCACACATGCTTGAGACCATCTGAACCAAACAAATTAATCTTGGTCTCATCAGACCATAGGACATGGTTCCAGTAATCCATGTCCTTTGTTGACATGTCTTCAGCAAACTGTTTGTGGGCTTTCTTGTGTAGAGACTTCAGAAGAGGCTTCCTTCTGGGGTGACAGCCATGCAAACCAATTTGATGTAGTGTGCGGCGTATGGTCTGAGCACTGACAGGCTGACCCCCCACCTTTTTAATCTCTGCAGCAATGCTGACAGCACTCCTGCGCCTATCTTTCAAAGACAGCAGTTGGATGTGACGCTGAGCACGTGCACTCAGCTTCTTTGGACGACCAACGCGAGGTCTGTTCTGAGTGGACCCTGCTCTTTTAAAACGCTGGATGATCTTGGCCACTGTGCTGCAGCTCAGTTTCAGGATGTTGGCATCTTCTTGTAGCCTTGGCCATCTTTATGTAGCGCAACAATTCGTCTTTTAAGATCCTCAGAGAGTTCTTTGCCATGAGGTGCCATGTTGGAACTTTCAGTGACCAGTATGAGAGAGTGTGAGAGCTGTACTACTAAATTGAACACACCTGCTCCCTATGCACACCTGAGACCTAGTAACACTAACAAATCACATGACATTTTGGAGGGAAAATGACAAGCAGTGCTCAATTTGGACATTTAGGGGTGTAGTCTCTTAGGGGTGTACTCACTTTTGTTGCCGGTGGTTTAGACATTAATGGCTGTATATTGAGTTATTTTGAGGGAAGAATAAATTTACACTGTTATATAAGCTGCACACAGACTACTTTTCATTGTGTCAAAGTGTCATTTTGTCAGTGTTGTCCCATGAAAAGATATACTTAAATATCTGCAGAAATGTGAGGGGTGTACTTACTTTTGTGATACACTGTATATGTGACATAAACCAATTAATCAGTTAATTAATCTTACATGTAAGTGTGATTCTTGTCCCTGACTCTCTGCAAAGATGATCCATCTGTGGTGTATATGAGGTGAACTTACTGGCTTAAATTTTTGAAGAACACTCGTCTGTTCCTTGTACCTTGAAATTGCTCGTTTGATTGATTCCATTTTGTCAGCATCATCCTTAAATGAGCTTTGGTGCTTTGTCTCAAAATGGCAGCACACACTTGAAGTCTTGTTGAATTGAACGAACATCCACTTTTGCGCGTTTAGCAGCCATATTATACCACGTTTTGCATGAAACTGAAAGCTGATTCATTTCTGACACCTTGATTAAACTTAACTAGCATAAATTACTCATAAGCATAAACATTTGTGAAGAATGGGTCATTTCAAAAAGCTCGCTGGCCTGCACAGAGCCCTGACCTAAACCCTATGGAATACCTTTGGGCTGACCTAGAATGGATATTGTGAATCAGGCCCTTTTTTACCAGCATCAGTGTCTGACCTCACAAACGCTTTTCTGAATTATTGGGCAAAAATTACCACTGACACAGTTTCGTAGAAAGCCAACCCAGAAGAGTATAGAAAGTCATAAAAACTCCTTTAGGTGTAACATGTTGGTGCTTTAATACTTTTGTCCATGTAGTGTGTGAATATATCAGTTGTGGCAGTGTTGTTGGGATTTTTACACAACTTACTGTCAATACTGAGAGGGGAATACAGCTTCAACCAATATTATAAAGCCAGCAGTGTCCTGTGATCAGTGTGTCCACTGATAAAAGACTAGAGGAGTATTAACATGTTGTTTATAAGTAAAGTAAATAGCTTTAGTATAATACTGTACACCTGCACTGGGTGCTAATATTAGTTAGTAATATTAGTAATAGCTAAGTTTTTGATCCTTACTAAGTAAGTTAAAACCATATTTAAAAATTCCAACAACATTGCTATCATAAAAGAACAGCACACACTACCATGACATTACCTTGTTAGTGTCACTGCAGTGCTGAGAATGGTCCACCAGGGGGGGCCCGATTGATACAGAGAAAAAGATGGACTACAGTCAGTTTGTTTATTGGGATTTTAATGGCATGTGTTGAACAGTTTAGTGTCTCCAATTCACATCACTTGCATGTCTTTGGACTGTGGGAGAAAACCAGAGCACCCAGATGAAACCCAGAGGAAGAACATGCAAACTCCACACAGAAAGGACCCGGATCGCGTCTTGCTGTGAGGCGATAGTGCTACCCACTTAGCCACTGTGCCGCCCGACTACAGTCAGTAACTGTATACTACTCAAGGTTCATCTGTATGGATGGTGTATTTTATAAAAGAATCAATGAATGTACACAGCAGATGGGTGTACCTAATAAAGGGCTCAATATAAGTACATGAAAACATTATGTAGGGCACGTAAAGAAATACCTTTGGAAAGTGCGATCATCTCGATTAAATTTGGAAAGGCGATAAACAGCCCAGTTATTTAACTCTTTTGAGGTCATTCCACGTCCGTTATCCATCACCACAACAGCCGGCCCACCTTGAGATTCATCAAAAAACTGAGAGAGAGATAACAGAAAGGCAGAAACCGAGAAGACAAAAAAAAGCAAAAGACAGTGTTAATAAGAGTTTAGTCAGTAGAAAGACACTGATTCCTGCTTTAGATGATAACGTTTTATTGTTTATATTATTTTCATTCAGGCAAAATAGTTTATTTTTACTTTTTATTTACGGTACATTCAGACAGTATACAGACCCCTTGACTTTTTGTATACAGCAGACCCTTGACTTATAAATTTAATTGGTTAAAGTCAAAATGTTCATTAGTTAAACCTATTTTTCCCATAAGAAATAATGTAAATAGAATTCATCCGTGCCAGACCTCCCAAACCCCCTTACCTAATCTTTCTAATGTCTTATATATTTTCCCTTAATCTTAAATTATAGAATAGACATTACTGTAATAAACAATAATGAACAACAATACACAGTAGTACTGTACATAAACACACCACATTACAGTACGTGTGCTGTACCATACATCATAATACATTTCCTTTTTTTATATAAAATGTATCTACCAGAAACAACAATAACTCTCATATTTCTCTATTATTTCCTTCTTTATTTCAATAGTATTGTATTTTGTAGGTGTAATTGCACGAACGAAAGAATACTTTACTGAGCCGAATTCCTTCTTCTCTGTCACTCACTGTCCCCTCTGTCTGATACACAGTGACAGCTACTGGCAGGAGTAATTATACGACATAACAAATAGTGATTTATTTTTTTTTTTTTTTCACCACTACCCTTCCTCTGCACATTCTTTTGGGCCATTTTAATATTTAATATTGCCCCTTTGGCAGCAACTACAGATGCAAGTCTTTATGAATACATCTGTACTTAATGGCTTGGGTTTTTTGTGCTGACAATGCAGAGGTTGTCAGTACAATTGCTGACTCTTTAGGACCTAGGTGTCTCCCTATGTCTAATCAATTCAAATTGCTACAGATGAACTCATCTCAAGGGTAATTAAAGTAAACAGGATGCACCTGGGGTCTTCCTACTGCTGAAATCCGGTTTTAAATTTACATTTACATTTTAGGCATTTAGCAGACGCTTTTATCCAAAGCGATTAGGATTTTAACGTCATGTTTTACACTCTTTGGTTACATTCATGACAGACACACGGTAGTTACTCGTCACACAAGGTTCATCACTTCTCAAGGTTATATCGAACACAGTCATGGACAATTTTGTATGTCCAATTCACCTCACTTGCATGTCTTTGGACTGAGGGAGGAAACCGGAGCACCCGGGGGAAACCCACGCAGACACGGGGAAAACATGCAAACTCCACACAGAAAGGACCCGGACCGCCCCACCTGGGGATTGAACCCAGGACCTTCTTGCTGTGAGGCGACAGTGCTACCCACTTAGCCACCGTGCCGCCCGCACTGTGATAGTATATCATCTAAGCAATTGAGAGTTAAGGGCCTTGCTTAAGGGCCAAACAGTGGCAACCTGGCAGTGGTGAAGCTTGAACCAGCGACCTTTCCATTACTAGTCCAGTACCTTAACCACTAGGCTACGACTGCCCTATATTTTAAATGGAGAAGTAGGGGGGTTGGGATTTGGGGAGGTTTGTGGTTTTTTGGCTAAAGCTCTCAAATCCAGTACTAATAAAGTCTACATAAAGTACTCAAAATACTAACTGAAACCAGTGTATATTGAAAAAATGTATAAAATAAAAAAAAATAATATAAATAACATATAACATATAAATAATAATAACAGTATAAAAAAAATGCACATCTGTATGCTCTCACCAAACTGATGTCGATTCTTCTGATTTCAGAATTACGTGATGTGGCAGAAAGTGCATTGTCAATGAGCTCAGCAATGGCGTAGGCTAAATTAAGAAGCACACAGATACAAGAACAAACACACACAAATATGCGAGTGAATCTTGTTAAATGAAAAACACACAATACAAAGGTTTGTATCAAAGTAAGCTATCACACATCGTTTTTGGTGGTTTTCTGAGCTAAGATGCTGTTTTCAGAGGTAAACTTGTCTGTGCACTCTCATTGTTGTCCCAGGTCCAGATAAAAATATGAAGGACTGGGTCAGTAAGGGCATTCCGTGTAAAAACTGTGCCAAATAAGGTACGAGGATACGAATGATGGGCTGTGAAACCCCCAAAATATGAGAGCAGCCGAAAGAAAAAACAATAATTATGTCCTGCCTCTTCTGTACATGCATGCAATTGGCCGTGTGTGCAAGACAATTCAGTGGGTTTAAAAATGAAGAAGCACAGAGATGAGACACAAAAAGAGGTTTTCCCTCTGACATTTCTCTTAAATGAGAGTCACATCCACCTCACTTCGCATTAATTTGCTCCAGGTGGAAGTGTTTCTATTCATCATGGTTTCTTCCTCACAGTGTTGCTGGCTCCTCAGTTGGCAACCTGCTTTTCTTGGTTTGGATTTCCTCCAGCGCAGATGCCAGTACTCTTGGGGAATTCGAGAGGACCTGTTAGGCGAGTGGCTGGCTTGTTTATTGCTGTCCATGACTTGTCCAGGGTTTCCTGCAAACTGAGTTTATTTTCAATTCTTGCAGGTGCGGAGCTACACCTGGCGCCTCAGTGGTGAGGTGTGACTTGTGCTATTACATGTGCATGTATGCACAAAATCTATTTAGCTTACAACGTGGTTACATTTCCAGCAAACAATCTGTCTATTTATAGTTTCTTCCTGCATTAATATTGTCTGGTTTTGGGACCTACAGCTACACATTGACACTGTTTAGATGCAGAGGTGTTGTGACGAGGTGTTTTTTATTGTAACCTCAATTTTGTCCTGGGTCAGTGCAAAAACTGAAAGTTGCACAAGGGTGCAACTAAAGTTTACAGTTAAAATGAGGTGGGGAGCTGACAGTGTGTAATAACTGTCAGTTTTACTGTATTGCTATGACAATAACAGATCTAGTCTAGAGAAATGCATGCATGCGAAAAAAATTTAAACAACATAGGAGGAGAGGAAAAACATGAAGTAGCTGCCTTCTTACGTAGTGCATTCTGTCCTTCGCTGGCATAGTACTCATACTGTCCACACTGCACAATGGTGTGAAAATGGGGAACATACTTGATCCGCTCTTGGGTTGCGATACTCAACTCCTGATCCACAGATTTTAATAGGTACAAAGTTTTACCATCTGGTAGTTCATCTGCAAAATTACAATAAAAAGCAATTTATTAATTCTTTTAATAAATGTTTCAAATATTTAACAGAACCCAGTAAAACAAAACACAGTAACAAACAACACAGATTTTTAAGCCTTCACTGACAATAATGATTAAAATGTGATAGATTTGATTGGTTATCAATGATCCTGTGATTAGATAAAAATATAAAGCATTGTGAAATCAAACTCCATTACAGTCAAGTTAAATAATTACAAAATTATTATTATGAAATATAATTAATATAAAGATTCATTACAATATGAACACTGACATTTGATCACAATTCTAAATTAATGCCCCTGATCAAACTTAGCCATATTAAAGCTTTGACAGTACAATGGGCATTATGAGCATATAAAACAGTAATATCAGATCCATATTCACGTTTGTCTATCTCTAAATAAGTCGATTATAAGCTTATTATTATTTACAAGCTACAGTGTGTACAGTGTGTAACTAAAGCAAACTGACTGCATTATGAACCCAGTGATGTGTAACTATACCGATCACAATGTAAAAGCCAGTTAAGGTTATAGGGATGCACATATGGCTATTTTAAATGCCTATATGTCAAAGTTTTAACAGCAAGTCTTTATTAACTGAAAAAAACAGCAAAACAGGCTGTAACATAAATGCACTAGCCCACCAGTGCTAAGATCTCAAGCTCTCAAGTTGGAATCTCAGCTTTGCTGTCAGCCAGCCAGGCGCCAACACAGACACACAATCGGCTGTGCGTCTGTAGAGGAAGGACAATGACACAGGATACCAAAAGTTCATTACTAACACTAATTAAACATACTAACGTTAAATATTTTTATGACAACATTAGTGTAGTTCTTATAAGACGATCAGCAAAGTTTTATCTTTATAATGCAACATGATGCAAAATGTTCATATAATTATGTAAAATAAATTAATGAAAAAATGTATACAGGGATCCCCTGGTGCAGAGTTTAACATGCAATCAGACTTCATACTGCCTCAAAAAAGCATAAGTGCAATACCACCCTCCAAAGTGTGATGTCGTAAGAAAATTTTAGATGAAGGAAAACATTTGGCCTCAATTATTGTTGTCTTATAAAACGACACATTATAAGTGTTGACTTATAATGTTGATAAGTGATGCTGCATACTGTGTGAGAAAACAGAAATATGACTTACCATAAATATCTGAAGTTATCTTCCGGCGATCTGTTGTAGTAAGGACAAAAGTTTCATCTTCAGACATAGAAAATTCCTGAAATGAAATGATAAAGTTATGTGTCAGAATAAATGCTCATTTTTAAAGCATTACAACCCCTGGCAAAAATTATGGAATCACCACTCTTGGAAGATGTTCTTTCAATTGTTTAATTTTGTAGAAAAAAAAGAAATCACAGACATGCCACAAAACTATCATTTCTCAAACTGTCAACCCTCTGGCATTAAGAAACAATAAAAAAAGAAACAAATATAATAGTTGTGGTCAGTCACAATTGCTTTTTTTTAGATCAAGTAGAGGAAAAAAATATGGAATCACTCAAATCTGAGGAAAAAATTATGGAATCATTAGAAAACACCATTATTACTTTGTTGCACCACCTCTGGCTTTTATAATGGTTTAAACTCTCTGAGGCATGGAGTTAACTAATGACAAACAGTATTCTTCATCAATCTGCCTTCAACTGTCTCTTGCTGTTGCCAGATCAGCTTTGCAGGTTGGAACCTTGTCATTGACCATTTTCTTCAATTTCCACCAGAGATTTTCAAATGGATTGAGATCCGGACTATTTGCAGGCCATGCCATTGACATTATATGTTTTCTTGAAGGAAAGTTTTCACGTCCTTTGCCCTATGGCAAGATGCATTATCATCTTGAAAAATGAAGTCATCATCACCAAACATCCTTTCAACTGATGGAATAAGAAAAGCGTCCAAAATGTCAATGTGGACTTTGGCATTTATTGAAGACCATCTCCCCTGTGCCTTTACCCGACATGCAGGCCCATATCATCAACAACTGTGGAAATTAACATGTTTTCTTTAGGCAGTTATCTTCATAAATTTCATTGGACAGACACCAAACAAAAGTTCCAGCATCATCACCTTACCCAATGCAGATTCGCGATTCATCACTGAAGATCACTTTTATCCAGTCACCCACAGTCCACGATTGCTTTTCTTTATCCTACTTTAACCTTGTTCTTTTCTTTTTAGGTGTTAATGGTGGCTTTTCTTTGGCTTTTCTGTATGTAAATCCCATTTCTTTTAGGTGATTTCTTACAGTTCAGTCACAGACATTGACTCCACTTTCCGGCCACTTGTTTCTCATTTGTTTTGTTGTGCATTTTCTGTTTTCAAGACATATTGCTTTGTTTTCTATCTTGATGCTTTGATGTCTTACTTGGTCTACCAGTATGCTTCCCTTTTACAACCTTCCCATTTTGTTTGTACTTGGTCCAGATTTTAAACACAGCTTACTGGGAACAACCAACATATTTTGCGACATTCCACAATGATTTATCTTCTTGAAGGAGTTTTATAATCCTCTCATTTGTTTCAACTGACATATCTTGTGTTGGAACCATGATTCATGACACTCTTTTTAAACTGAAGAATAATTAGCAAATCTAATCTGCTGCAGATGTTTTGTTTTTAAACTGCAAATTACAGAGTGATTCCATAATTTTTTCCTCAGATTTGAGTGATTCCATATTTTTTTCTTCTACTTGATCTAAAAAAAAGCAATTGTGACTGACCACAACTATTATATTTTTCTTTTTTTTATTGTTTCTTAATGCCAGAAGGTTGACATTTTGAAAAATGATAGTTTTGTGGCATGTCTGTGATTTATTTTTTTTCTACAAAATTAAACAATTGACAGAACATCTTCCAAGAGTGGTGATTCCATAATTTTTGCCAGGGGTTGTATAAAGAAACTCTTTGTTAACCTAAAGCAATGTTGGGGAAGCTGAGCAAAGCTTTTTTTTCCCTGTGATTGATAGACTGTAAGAAACAATGCTGGTGATCACCATATAAGCACCTTAATGAGGTTAATAGATCAAAACCTGCTTCTCTTGCATGCCCCATGTGTAAGTGCAAATGTGTTATTTGAAGTGGAGAAGAAGGGTTTGATGCTGTTTGGTCATAGCTGGGTAAACAACACCAAATGCCGTTCTTTAAAGCAGTTTTTCAAACTGCCTTGAGCCAAAAAAATGATACAAACAAAATAATAATCATTAAATAAATTTGTACGTGACTGCCCCCTTGTGGAGGTTTTATGTTACATCTTGTAGACCACAGAAAAAGTAAGATGCATTGCTTGTGTTGCCTGAGTTGTGTAAAAACATCATGGACAAAATGTGGGTCGCTTGAAAAAAGTTTGAAAAACCCTGCTTTAAAGGGAACATGAGGTAAGAAGGATATTTTCCTTTCAGTTGGAAGCTACTGTAAGAAGAGTCAGGTTAATAAACGTATACTGGTATGAGTATGTTGTATTGTTTATCATCAAGTATGCAAACCATACTATTTCATATAAAAAAGTTAACATGTTTCACACAGTATTTTGCATCATCCACTGCCATCGGTCACACTGTGTGATTTTGATCCACAACTTTGGATAGTGCTAGAACTTTTCTGTCGGCAGCGTTACTAAATCAGCCACCAGTGAACTTTTTACTTTTTACATTGTGTTGCAAGACCACAGATCCCTGCTCATGACTATAGATGACATCATGCAAAAATATCCACACTGTTTTGTAAAAAAAAAAGGATAAAACAGCTGCACCAATTGTGTTTTTAATGCATACAATTCCAGTGTTCATGATTGAAATGATACAAATGCATAACAATTTTCTGCTCATTAGAGAGAGGGGCGGCACGGTGCTAGCACTGTCGCCTTACAGCAAGAAGGTCCTGGTGGGACAGTCCGGGTCCTTTCTGTGTGGAGTTTGCATGTTCTCGCCGTGTCTGCGTGGGTTTCCTCCGGTTGCTCCGGTTTCCTCCCACAGTCCAAAGACATGCAAGTGAGGTGAATTGGAGATTTCTCCAAGACTGTGTTCGATATAAACTGTGAACTGATAAATCTTGTGTAATGAGTACCGTTCCTGTCATGAATGTAACCAAAGTGTAAAACATGACGTTAAAATCCTAATAAACAAACAAACAAAAAAGCTCATGAGAGATCTGTTGCACCACTTTACTGCAGAGTTCCAAACTACATCTAGAAGCAACATTACTTGTAGGAATTCCCAGTTCAGTGGAGTTTTTGTGTAGTCACACCACCTGAGTTTAATTCAATGAAACCGTTTGCAGGGAAGTATGATCTGCAGTAGTGCATCTCTACAGTCAAAATTCTACCATATAGTCTAGGAATGTCAATGATACACTGATTAACCAATAAATATGTAGTGTAATTTAAATTTATTTCCACCCGATGCATGATTCCAAATGAAAGCACAGCAACAGTTTGTACCAATTTGAAAAGCAGCCCTACCCACCCTTAGTGCACATGCCCCAGCTCTGTACAGCCTTATAGTGTAGATATTTTGCATATCAAAAACTTTAATATAAAGACAACATCTTTATTCATTATGATAAGTATGTTCAGGTAGATCTACATTTTGGATGCTGAACTGGTTCTGCTCAGAGTGTTTATGTTCCTACATTAATGCCATGTTACTGTAATACACCGATCAGCCATAACATTAAAACCACCTCCTTGTTTCTACACTCACTGTCCATTTTATCAGCTCCACTTACCATATAGAAGCACTTTGTAGTTCTACAATTACTGACTGTAGTCCATCTGTTTCTCTGCATGCTTTGTTAGCCTCCTTTTATGCTGTTCTTCAATGGTCAGGACTCTCCCAGGACCAATACAGAGATATTATTTGGGTGGTGGATGATTCTCAGCACTGCAGTAACACTGACATGGTGGTGGTGTGTTAGTGTGTGTTGTGCTGGTATGAGTGGATAAGACACAGCAGCACTGATGGAGTTTTTAAACACCTCACTGTCACTGCTGGACTGAGAATAGTCCACCAACAAAATATATCCAGCCAACAGCGTCCTGTGACCACTGATGTAGGTCTAGAAGATGACCAACTCAAACAGCAGCAATAGATGAGCGATCGTCTCTGACTTTACACCTACAAGGTGGACCAACTAGGTAGGAGTGTCTAATAGAGTGGACAGTGAGTGGACACAGTATTTAAAAACTCCAGCAGTGCTGCTGTGTCTTATCCACTCATACCAGCACAACACACACTAACACACCACCACCATGTCAGTGTCACTGCAGTGCTGGGAATGATCCACCACCTAAATAATACCTGCTCTGTGGGGGTCCTGACCATTGAAGAACAGGGTGAAATCAGGATAAAAAAGCATGCAGAGAAACAGATGGACTACAGTCAGTAATTGTAGAACTACAAAGTGCTTCTATATGGTAAGTGCGTCCATGTTATACACATTAGGTTTCCATTATGATATTTTGTGATTATGATTTTTGGTTATATGATGATCTAGGCTGTCTGACTTGTTTTAGAGCCTGAACTTTATGTTGTTGTAAGGTTTGGCACTTCTATACTATATATTTAGTCCTAAAACAGTTAGAATTGTTACATACAATACCAGGGGGCAACCAGGTGTGCACAAAGCAGTAAATAACAGGTTAGACTGGCAGTGTCTTAACAGGGTGAAGCAGATACAGCAAAGACGTCTGATTCATTCTAAAGATGAATAATTAGTTAGCTAGCCAGCTAGTCAACACCCAATTCGCCACTAGTTTCCTGATGTTAATTAATATAAAGACTTGTACTGCACTCACCTTGCGCACAGCCTTAAGTAACTGCTCGTACTTCATGCTACCGATATCAAACATCCTCTGAGAAGCCACTTTATTTTGTGGGCGACAGTCTAAGATACAAACAGTTCGACCCGAGTGAACTTCTGACTCCGCCATGTTTCCTCTTCGATGCGTTAGCTCTGGACGCCTTCAGAAGAATTTTTTTTTTTACTCAAAGCGTTTAAAAACACACCTCAGAGCTCTGTATCCGCCATGTTTACTATTTTGTTGGAGTTATTATTAGGCAGAACTCCATGTTTGTGGACAGTAATGCAATGAAGAATGAGTCAGTTAGAACGCTAGAGACAGGAGAGACACACACACCTCCTCATCGCGCGCTCAGTATGTTTTCACTTTCCAGTTGCCACTCTACAGTCTCTCGAAGTTGCCAGATCCTCTCAGAATGCGCCTGGAAAAAACACTTGTTTAACTACAGTTACTACGGTTGAATTCTGAAGTTCACAGGCGCACGTCGGCGTATTAGGTCAACTTTGAAGAAAAATCTTTTTTTTAAGTTTCGATTTTGTGAATAAAGTTGTATAAGTTTCGATTTCGAGAATAAAGTCAAAATAATTACGAGAATAAAGTCGTATAATTTTCAATTTCAAGATTCAAGTTGAAACGATTACGCGATTAAAGTCGAAATAATTACGAGATTTAAGTCTAAATATTATGGCCATAGCAACCTCCTTGTGTTAAAAAGAGGGATGTTCATGATGTGTTACATTGTTTGTTTGTTTATTTATTAGGATTTTAACGTCATGTTTTACACTTTTGGTTACATTCATGACAGGAACGGTAGTTCATCAGTTCACAAGGTTACATTGAACACAGTCATGGACAATGTAGTTTCTCCAGTTTACCTCACTTGCACGTTTTTGGACTGTGGGAGGAAACCGGAGCTCCTGGAGGAAACCCACGCAGACACTGGGAGAACATGCAAACTCCACACAGAAAGGACCCGGACCGCTCGACCTGGGGATCAAACCCAGGACCTTCTTGCTGTGAGGCGACAGTGCTACCCACTTAGCCACCATGCCACCCTTATGATTTGTTATACTTTCATAAAGGTTTCACCAGTGGCGTAACTAGGAGCTCATGGGGCATTTAGGGACCTCCTCAACAATTTTTATATATATATATATATATATATATATATATATATATATATATATATGCTGATAGCTGATCAGAATAAATTAAAGGTAGGTGAGATTAAATTAAAGTGAGATGAGTGGTTGAGTTTATGTCGTGGATAATGGTTTTGCATATTTTCAGTTTGAGTTCTCCCGGCTCTATGATTTAATTAGAAACATACAGTAGTTGGATTGGCTCCTTCAATTTAGTGACGGTGTGGATTAATAATGCTTTTTTTTTTTGCACTGCATTTATTGTTTTATTGACTGTGTGGCACCAAACGCAAAGTGATTGTTCAATTTTACAAATCACTTTATAATATTTTCAATGATTTAAAATTTATGAACAGAATTAGTTTGATATTTTACGTTTCTTTTTACAAATTGGCTTAATGTGTCTTAGGAAAATATAAATCTAACTTTTGAGATTTTTAAAAAAATAAAATAAGATAAAATTGACCAAGCTTAATTTCATTGAACGCGAGTGAGGTTGTAAAATGTTCAGGTGTAAAATATTCGTGACATATGAATCTACATAATAATACATATACATAAGGTGCATAGACTATACATAGATTATACATCCTAACAACCTTACATATATATTAAACACTTTAAAAAACATTTATAAACACTATACACACTGCCATACTGACCACAGCTGGCACACTGTCGCTTTTTTTTATATATAATTTTTCCCACTTTCCCCCCAAATTTCTCCCCTAATCTAGTCGTGTCCAATTACCCTGAACGCGTCCTCTATACTGGTTCGACCCTTTACCGCTGACTGAGGACGCCTCTCAACTGACATACACCCCCTCCGGCATGTACAGTCAGTACAGACTGCATTTTTTCACCTGCACGAGTCGAGTTCATACACCGACGGGCACTGTGTACGGAGGGCCACACCCCTATCAGCATTGTTCCTCAGCCCTGTGCAGGCGCCATCAGTCAGCCAGCAGGGGCTACAGTTGCACCAGTTATGAGGACCTATGATCCGACTTTTTACCCCTAACTCTGAACAACAGCCAATCGTTGTTCATGCTGCCGCCCAGTCAGAAGGCAGAGCTGAGATTTAATACAATGTATTCGAAACCCCAACTCTGGTGCGCTAGCGTACTTTACCGCTGCGCCACCTGAGCGGCTGCACACTGTCACTTTATCTTGTGATTTCTTGCTGCTTAGTGTTGCTGCTATACTTTTTTGCAATTATGCACTTTTGATCAACATAAGCTGCAGTTCTTTGTGCAATACTGTAAAATGTAAATACTTTACTCTACTTTCACTTTTGTACTTTTTTAGTTTCTTAGTTAATTCTATTTTTATACTTATCTTAGTTTATTCTTATTTCAATCATGTCGCACACACCGAAGCCTGGGTAACTGTATTTCGTTCTATCATGTACGTGGTTGAAAGGTAATGAAGTCTTTTTAATACACTGAATTTAAGACACGTTTATTTTACCACTGGCAACCATGAAAAATACACCTCACAGTACCTTCTAGCCTTTCGTCAATGTTTAGTTCACCGGGTGAAAATCTCCATAAAATATTTTTTTAAATAAAAGCTTAAATGGAATATCATTTAACTAATATAACAAATGAAATAATTATCAAAGTTCACACAAAAACGGTCTTGTCATGTGTACATTTCTGTAAAATTTTATTGCATTGTTTATTCCCATAAATTGCAAATTAGGTAGTGCCGACTTCCAAATCATTTAAACCGACACTATTGTGTAGCGTATGCTATATAGATTATATAATGCAAGATCGGGTTTACAGCGTGTTGTAGAGCTGCGCTGTATCACGTGACTGCAGTTTTTGTGTTGTGTCATGGCGCCGCACTACACCCGCTGACTTTAGACCGAGAACTCTTGTTTGACTGTTTTAAACTCTTTTAAACTTTTTAAAGATGTCTGTCCTGTGTGCTAATGAAAGCGGATGGTTGTTGGATGCATGTTCTCTTATAGATGAGGATTTTCGGCTGTGCTACAGTGTAACCAGGGGGAACTTTAGATGTCGTTTTAATAAGCGGTACTTTGACATCGTGAAGCCTTATATAGTGGATAAATCCAGCAGTGATGTTACGATCAGTCATGACCTGCTAAATACAGAGGGACACGATGACCTGAGGACACGAAAGGTAAGACAGTTAAATGATAGGCAGCTCAAAAATGACACACTCTGACAAATAGCGTTCGAAATCTTCACCCATCTGTGCATTTCCCATGTCGTTTTGACAAGTTGTCTGAAAGTCTTTTGCAGTATGCTGCATTAGTGCTGTTTCATTCACACAATATTGCCAAAAGTATTCACTTACCCATCCAAATAATTGAATTCAGGTGTTCCAATCACTTCCATGCCCACAGGTGTATAAAACCAAGCACCTAGGCATGCAAACTGCTTCTACAAAGAGTTGTGAAAGAATGGGTCGCTCTCAGGTGCTCAGTGAATTCCAGCGTGGTACAGTGATAGGATGCCACCTGTGCAACAAGTCCAGTCGTGAAATTTCCTCGCTACTAAATATTCCACAGTCAACTGTCAGTGGTATTATAACAAAGTGGAAGCGATTGGGAATGACAGCAGCTCAGCCATGAAGTGTTAGGCCACTCAAAATCAGCGGCGTCAGCGGATGCTGAGGCGCATAGTGCGCAGAGGTCGCCAACTTTCTGCAGAGTCAATCGCTACAGACCTCCAAACTTCATGTGGCCTTCAGATTAGCTCAAGAACAGTGTGTAGAGAGCTTCATGGAATGGGTTTCCATGGCAGCTGCATCCAAGCCTTACATCACCAAGCACAATGCAAAGCGTCGGATGCAGTGGTGTAAAGCACGCCGCCACTGGAGTCTAGAGCAGTGGAGACGTGTTCTCTGGAGTGACGAATCACGCTTCTCCGTCTGGCAGTCTGATGGACGAGTCTGGGTTTGGCGGTTGCCAGGAGAACGGTACTTGTCTGACTGCATTGTGCCAAGTGTAAAGTTTGGTGGAGGGGGGATTATGGTGTGGGGTAGTTTTTCAGGAGTTGGGCTCGGCCCCTTAGTTCCAGTGAAAGGAACTCTTAATGCTTCAGCATACCAAGAGATTTTGGACAATTTCATGCTTCCTTTGTGGTGGATAGGCATACCGGACATAACTCATCACACCCACAATGCATTTTCTTATCAGAATCATAATAGAATCATTATCTCCCCCCACTGTTTATAAAAATTGGAAGACATGAATGCTGTTGCCCAGCCGTATTTAATATCTAAAATCATTTTGTTGCAGAAAAGAAAGCGCAGAAGATGTGATCTGAATCAGGGGGAGTTGGATGCTCAAGCGTACCATGAAAAGGTAATGACAAAACTGGAACCACCTTTATTTTACTGTAACACAACAAGAAAAAAATCGACTAAACATTTTATAAATGACTACCAGAAGTGTTGTATATCTCTATAATACAGGTCAGACTTCTGGTTCTGGAGGGTAGCCAGACTTTGCTGAAAGCTGGGTATCACTGTGGTTACCTGACTGATGCTCTGCCTACAGTGGAGAACAAGCATCTGCCTACTCATGAGTGCCAGCTGGTCGCTCTGTGTGACATGGCCAAGACGCTGCTCACTGTCGAGAATTCTGATGCAGTACCTGTGCAGGATGTTACTGGTCATTCAGGCTTGGATTCCGGCTTTGATTTGTTTTCGTGCCTTAGTGAAAACCCACATGACTATGCCTCTGAGGTCACTCTTATGGGGGAGCGGTATTTCTTACCCCCCCGGAGTCGCTTCTTATTGTCTGACTTCACTCGCTTGCAGCCACTCGTCCAAAGTAGGTTTAGCTTACAAAATACTCAAGAGACTAGATTTGTGGTAACCTGTACAGGGCATCTTTATAAACCTGTTTGTTTACAGAGTATTGGTTAGTATCTTAATTCTAGAGCTTCAGTTCATGTCGACATTAATGTGATGAGTGACTTGCACAATGGTTGGTGTCAGACAGCCTGAGTTTTTACTCCAAAGTTCATTGGAATGGTGTAAAAAAAAACAGCAAGCTTCGGTTCCATGAGCTACAATGCCTTGTTGATTAAAAAGGTCAGAGGAGAATGGCCATATAGTTTGAAACTACGGAAACTCAAACACTTCTAACAGTGTTGATAAATGTAAGTTGTGAACAGAGAGAAACATTAAGCCTTGAGTTGAATGAGCCCAACGGGATTTCACTCTTATTATCCAAGAACAAAAATCTGTGGGCACAGGCTCATCAAACTGGATGACTAAATATAAATAAGTAACAAGGTCCAATAAGGTTAGATGGCTGCAACCAAAAGCTGTTAGGGTCCGAATTTGGTGGAAAAAAAATTTGAATATACTCTGCCTGGCCAAAAAAAAGGTCACACACTTTAATATTTGGTTGGACCGCCTTTAGCTTTGATTATGGCACGCATTCGCTGTGGCATCGTTTCCACAAGCTTCTGCAATGAACTGATAAGCATTGTATAAATGCCACCGCCTTAGTACAGTTGCTGACCATATGCATTCTTTTTTGGCCAGTAAGTAATCTCAAAACTCTTTACTGTGAATACAGTGTTCTGGAGTCTGCAACACTGGAGGAAAGATGCAGTAAATAGTATAAAATAGAAATACCATAACAAGGCTAGATTGGACTTTCAGAGCTGATAAAATTTCTTATGTCAGGGAGTCTATTAGGTCTTTAAACATTCCATAAAGGTGTTATTCCAGGTTGACATACAGTAGTTGCATTGCATATTTGTTTGTTTAGCATTCATGCTATGAATTTCATGTTCTACCACATCACAAACGTGCTCTATTTAAATGGTTCTCAAGCTGTGGTATTAGTACCACAGGAGGGACCTAAAGCTCCCACATGTGATACCTTGGATAATTTTTAGATTGAAAACCAATGCTCTGGATTAAGATCTGGTTACTAAGGAGATCATTGAAGTCTATATCTTACATTTTTTAATTCTTAACTGTATACATTTTATAAATAATCATGAAATAATAGAGTAGGACCTGGTACAGGGTGTATCCATTAAAAAAAGTGATATTTCTCTTTATAGGTGGGGACAAATATGACCTAATCGTTCTTGATCCACCATGGGAAAACAAGTCAGTGAAAAGAAGCAGTAGGTCGGTTTTCACTGTTATTTTCCTACATCTTATGAGAGAATGTGTTCAAGTGTAATTGGGCCCAGGCTATGAAAAAGTATGAGCATAATTTAGCTACATAACTGTCATGGTGTTGATCGGTCTACCAAAAAGAACCCAATGCCATTATTCAATGACAAAGCTTAAACAGATCACATTGGTCCCAACACTTCACCCTAAAGTACTTTTGTCATGTATCTGTGTTTTTTGGGGTTTTCAGATACAGTTTCCTGCCGTCTTCCTGTCTTAAAAAACTTCCTGTACCAACACTGAGTGCTGCAGGATGTTTGGTGGTTATGTGGGTTACCAACCGTTCCCGCCATCTCAAATTTGTCAGAGAAGAACTTTTTCCTCACTGGGGAGTAAAGCTGCTCGGAGAGTGGCTTTGGCTTAAGGTACACAAGCTAGCATTCACACACATTATAACACATTATTTATACATAATTTGCAACATTTAAACACCTATGCTAATTTCATTCATAGCATCTAGCAAATAGAAATTTACTTCACATGTATTGCATCAGTATAAATAGTGTGTGTAAATATAATTGCCAATAAGATATCACATTTATATGCAGTATTTTTTTAACTGATGAATGTAGGAGTGAAAATGATCAAATTGAGCTGGATTTCAAATCTTCAAGACTGCAGAGCTGTTGTGTCTAGTCCTTACAATATTTAAAAATCCTAACATTTATTCATCTGTGTACATAGGTGACTCGGAAAGGAGACTTTGTGTTGCCTCTGGATTCTCCACACAAGAAGCCTTATGAAGTGATTTTACTTGGCAGGTTCTGTGCTAAAAATGATGACCCCAAGAGGTAATAGCCTTATCCACTGCAGTTTAAACAAATATCTAAATGGCATGTATACAAATGGTAAAATGATCCAGTTAAGCTTTATATTTACTTAACATGGCAAAATCTAAAGATTTAAACCCATCAGAAAGAAATGTTGGGAAAAAGCATTACAGTCTTCCTTCATCAAATTGTTGACAAATGGATGCACTCGGGTGGTGCAGCAATACAAAAAGCTAGCTCACTACTGCTGTGAACCAGGGTTTAAACATCAGCGATCCCATTGGTCAGTCATGTAGGTCAATGGTCCCCAACCACCTGTCCGTGGGTCATTTATTGCTGGGCCGCACAGAAAGAAATTACATCTTATATAAAACCGATCCGTGCTGCAAAAAGGTTGGGGACCGCTGATGTAGGTGACCCCCAAGAACTTTGGAATAAAGACATATCTGGCATAAAGCTAACACCACATTCCATCATAAGAGCATTATACCAATACTAGTCAAAAGTGGTGGTAGTAGTGTGATGGCCTTCCACAGGACCTAAACGATTTGACATAACTGATGGAAGAAAATGCTGAATGAGAATGTCCACCCACCAGTTTGTGACCTAAAGCTCAAGCGCAGTTAGGTTGTGCAGCATGTATACATGTGCAGTATAAATAGTGAATGACTCTAAATAGAAACAAAAATGAACATTTTGGCATGACTTGAATCTCATTGATATGCTGGGGCAATACCATACATGGGCAGTTTATGCTTGAAACCCTCCAATGTAGCTGAGTGAAAACAATTCTAAATGTGCCAAAATTCCTTCACAGTGATGTAAAAGACTCATCGCAATTTATCGCAAACATTTGATTGGGACAGTATGGAAAATGCAAAAAAAGCAGTTTGCATTTTCCTCTTCATCCATGTCGTTGTAATGTGTGCAGCATGTGGTTTTGCATTGTCTTGTTGAAAAGTGTATAAACGTTCCTTGAAAAGATGTCGTCTTACGGGCAGCATTTGTTGGTTCTGCATTAATGCTGCCATCACAGAAGTGTAAATGACCTTTGCCAAGGGCACTGACCCATACCCATACCATGACAGACCATGGCTTCTGGACTTGTTGCTGATAAAAGTCTGGATGGTCCGTTTTGTCTTTAGTCCAGAGCATATGGCATCTATTTCCTCCAAAAGAGATCTGAAACACTAACAACAATACACGTTTCCACTGTGTGATGGTCCAAGTCCAGAGAAATTGATGCCACTTCTGGACATGGTTAACATAAGGGTGCCTTTTTGTACAGTAAAGTTTTAAGTGGTAATTGTGAATCTAACTTGGTATTGTAGTGCTTTGTAAAGGTTTTCCAAAGTAATCCCTTCCCCTCTGGTTATTTCAGCTTTTGGTTTATGCCCCTTCCCTTCATGCACTGAAATTCCTTGAAACATTTAAAAGTACCATCCACTGTAGACAAGAAATATGCTAATTCCTTCCAATCTTTCTTTGGGAAACATTGTTTTTTTACACATTTTAATAATTTTCTCACATTTGTTGACAAATTGGAGATCTGAACCCATATTTGCTTCTCAAACCCTTAGCTTTTCATGGATATTGCATTTTACAATCACCTGTTTGAAATCACATAGTTTTTTATACCTTATCACTAGCCCCAAATTTTCCCCATCCCAACTTTTTTTGGAATGTGTTGCAGACCTGAAATTCAGGTATATTAACAAACGAAATGAAGTTGAGCAGACAAAACATGAAATATCTTGGATTTATACTGCCTACAATTAATTAAAAGTCAAAGTAATTGTAAAAAAACAACCGCCACATTTTTTTATTTGAATTTTCCATACTGTCCCAATTTCTTTCTGATTTTAGGTTGTGTATTAAAATTAGTTAAAAGATCTAAACAATAAATATGACAAATAGACAAAATGGAAGAAATTGAGTAACACTGTAGTTGTGAATGATGGCCCTTATATGGCCTATTGTGGCTCCGTAAGTTTTAATGTGCTGCTTGGTTATGAAGCTAATTGGTCTCAAAAGGTTTGTACACATGAATCAACATCTGCAACCTTGTATTTACCATCTTCCCTGTGCTGACCTGTGTGCATCCTAGCAACGCAGTACACTAATGTGAATTAAAATGCTATTTGCGTAAATGGCAGCAGACCAGTTCGAGTTTGCTTTGACTTTACTTGCAAATATAAGCACTACAGCGACTTGTTTTCTGCATATGTTTTTTTTAGGTCTGAGGAGTGTGAGATCCCAAATCAGCGGCTTATAGTTAGCATTCCTTCAGCACTGCACTCTCACAAGCCTTCACTATCGGGTACTGTGCACAAAAAGACACACTGCATATCATTCTGATATACAGGGGTTGGACAAAATAACTGAAACACCTGTCATTTTAGTGTGGGAGGTTTCATGGCTAAATTGGACCAGTCTGGTGGCCAATCTTCATTAATTGCACATTGCACCAGTAAGAGCAGAGTGTGAAGGTTCAATTAGCAGGGTAAGAGCACAGTTTTGCTCAAAATATTGCAATGCACACAACATTATGGGTGACATACCAGAGTTCAAAAGAGGACAAATTGTTGGTGCACGTCTTGCTGGCACATCTGTGACCAAGACAGCAAGTCTTTGTGATGTATCAAGAGCCACGGTATCCAGGGTAATGTCAGCATACCACCAAGAAGCCACATCCAACAGGATTAACTGTGGACGCAAGAGGAAGCTGTCTGAAAGGGATGTTCGGGTGCTAACCCGGATTGTATCCAAAAAAACATAAAACCACGGCTGCCCAAATCACGGCAGAATTAAATGTGCACCTCAACTCTCCTGTTTCCACCAGAACTGTCCGTCGGGAGCTCCACAGGGTCGATATACACGGCCGGGCTGCTATAGCCAAACCTTTGGTCACTCGTGCCAATGCCAAACGTCGGTTTCAATGGTGCAAGGAGCGCAAATCTTGGGCTGTGGACAATGTGAAACATGTATTGTTCTCTGATGAGTCCACCTTTACTGTTTTCCCCACATCCGGGAGAGTTACGGTGTGGAGAAGCCCCAAAGAAGCGTACCACCCAGACTGTTGCATGCCCAGAGTGAAGCATGGGGGTGGATCAGTGATGGTTTGGGCTGCCATATCATGGCATTCCCTTGGCCCAATACTTGTGCTAGATGGGCGCGTCACTGCCAAGGACTACCGAACCATTCTGGAGGACCATGTGCATCCAATGGCGGTGCCGTGTATCAGGATGACAATGCACCAATACACACAGCAAGACTGGTGAAAGATTGGTTTGATGAACATGAAAGTGAAGTTGAACATCTCCCATGGCCTGCACAGTCACCAGATCTAAATATTATTGAGCCACTTTGGGGTGTTTTGGAGAAGCGAGTCAGGAAACGTTTTCCTCCACCAGCATCACGTAGTGACCTGGCCACTATCCTGCAAGAGGAATGGCCTAAAATCCCTCTGACCACTGTGCAGGACTTGTATATGTCATTTCCAAGACGAATTGACGCTGTATTGGCCGCAAAAGGAGGCCCTACACTATACTAATACATTATTGTGGTCTAAAACCAGGTGTTTCAGTTATTTTGTCCAACCCCTGTAAATCTTTAGTTACAAATGCCCATCTATGCAGTCTGTACACTTTTCCTGTCCCCATTGCTACTGTAAATTAATAAGCAGTTTAATTTGATAACCATTATTAATTATAATTATTATGAATAATGATGGAGTGTGAATATTAAACCTCAGCCTGACTACATTTTTTTTATACTGGGACATGATGCAAAATATTCACATCATTTTTGTAAAAAGAAATGACTTCACTCAGATAGATTGTGCAGAGTTTCCATGCAATCAGACTTTATACTGATGCAGCTTCACCTTTTGGGATTTTAATGTTTAATACTATAGTTTATGACTTGAACTCTTGATTAACCAGGTAATTATTCACATCTCCAGTTAAATTACAGTTGCTACCATTCATAGTTTTTCAATTAAGCTAGCAAAGGAATTTTCTGTCCATCTTTAATGACACTTAAAACTAAAATCATACTACGGCAAGAAAAAAGTTATTGTGTATCACGGTTTGTTTTAAATTAATGTGTTTTTCCACTGGTGTGTTTTACATTTGCTAATGATCCTCGGCTATAACAATGCAAAAGTGATACACAATTTTCTCACAAAGATAGAATTGAGGATCCCATACCTATACCTTTGTTGCCTTGAATGTAACTCTTGACATGTCGTACAGGCATAATAACCTAGAGCTATTATTATAATTATGATTATATTATAATTGCTTATTGTGGTATTTGTGTTTCAGCTGTGCTGAAGCCCTACATCAGGCCTAATGCAAAGTGTCTGGAAATGTTTGCTCGAAGTCTACAGACTGATTGGACAAGCTGGGGAAATGAAGTCATCAAATTTCAGCACCATAGCTATTTTACTACTGAGAGTCTGAAGTGTGAGAGTAAAACACCTACTGAGACTACAGATGCAGATCAGCAAATAGAACCAGAAACAGCTGTCTCATTATAAATGTGTAAATGTACATTTTTATTAAACGCTTTTTTATAAAACATTTTTTGCCTGTGTGATGTTTGTTTGATATACTCTTATATATAACAGCAGTGTAGTCAAACCCAACTGCTTTTTTTACATGCATATGTACATGCATGATTTATAGAGACTAACACAAAACAAACTCTTTCCTTTGCTTATTCCTGCAGCTATCCCACCTACTGGTATGTTTTATAAAGCTGGGGGAAACCTGAGTGCCCAAAAAAGCATTGGCACTGGAAGAACATGATCAAAGGTTTAGTTTCTAGGAATCATGCTGTTTTAACATGAAAAGAAATGTACTTTATGAATGATTTATAGTTTGTTAAGTAAATAATAGTTGGCAAGTGTTAGTAACTCAAAATTATGAGAGGCCGTGTAGGCCATAATTCTAAGTTGATTTCTCACACACACACCATCATACTCTCACACACACACCATCATACTCTCACACACACCATCATACCCTCACACACACACCATCATACTCTCACACACACACCATCATACTCTCTCACACACACCATCATACTCTCACACACACACCATCATACTCTCTCACACACACACCATCATACTCTCACACACACCATCATACTCTCTCACTCACACACACCATCATACTCTCTCACACACACCATCATACTCTCTCACACACACCATCATACTCTCTCACACACACCATCATACTCTCACACACACACCATCATACTCTCACACACACACCATCATACTCTCACACACACCATCATACTCTCTCACACACACACACCATCATACTCTCTCACACACACCATCATACTCTCTCACACACACCATCATACTCTCACACACACCATCATACTCTCACACACACACCATCATACTCTCACACACACACCATCATACTCTCTCACACACACCATCATACTCTCATACATGGTTTACTATACTCTTTCACATATACTACTATACCCTCTTACAACTATAATCACACTTTCTTTTATTTACTATTATACTCTCATACACACAGCACTATTCTCTCTTGCACATATAACTATAGCTATGTAAAACAAAGATCTACTGTATGTGTAAGAGAATATTATTATATGTAAGCGTAATAAATAGTGTATGTGAATGCAAATAATCATGTTTATGGAACAGAATGATAGTGAATGTAAGACAGAATGATAGTGCATGTGAATAAGAATAGTTGTATGTGTGAGAGAGTTTGATGGTGTGTGTGTGAGAGTATGATAGTGTGTGTGAGAAAGTTTGATTGATACGGAAACGAGTTTGATTGAAACGGAAGTAATATTAAATTCTCAGTACCTGATTGGTGGAAGACGCGGGATTTCACAGACATGTCCCGCCTTCCTCATTATTACTGATAGGAGAGGATAGTGGACCGAGAGAGAATCAATGGAGCATCGGCCTGTTAACATTTTAAACTTTTCCACCGCTGCCACATCCATGTCAGAAATGTGGATTTAAACCCGACAGCCCGACAGGAGTCTAAACGCGGCCGCGGAGGAAGAGATGCGGTGAAGCTTTATATCCGAACCATCAGCCGAGTGCTGCGAGCTCCATATCAGCCTCAATCACAGAGAGCAGAGGCTCCAGAGTCAGGGACAGGTGAGTTCACTACATCATTCACCTCTTCATTTGGCTTCTGATAGAGTCGGGTTTAGATTGGGATATTTAATAAATATTCGTCTTTGTAAGGGACCGTCTGCAAATTACACGTTTTAAACGTTCTAGTAATGCCAAACTAAGTAAGTGAGTTCTCATAAAGCACATTTATAAGAAACTTTGTTTTGGAAGCTTTCTTAAAGAACAATAAATAAAATTACTTTATCGTTTTAATGGCTATAGTTGCTCCACATTAATGTGTCACTACATTCGAGTCGAATTACATGGAACTTTTGGACTCTTCCCTATGTAGGTCTTAATAAGTAAAATAAAATATAGATTCATTTTGTATACACAATCATAAACAAGCTGCTGCACATGGAAAGCTACAGACTTACAGTCTAACATTTCAAAATCTGTCTCAGTGCTCATTCTAACTTAGTCACTTGTACTATTAAAGTTTGTTATCTTTCTTTTATTACAGAAAATGTAATTCATTATAGATTGAGACCAAGCTCTCTTGAGTAACTGTTCTCTAAATATTTGATTGTATTGGGTGAATTGCTATAGACTGGTTTTGAAACTAAATTCAATTTTTGTGATTTCAGTATTGAACTTTTGATGGCATGAGGAAACAAACTGGTTTCACCAAAGTTGCATGAGGGCCAGAAACTAAATGGCTTCATGATTGACAATACATTTACATCAAAGGCAGTGTACATTAGACAATGACACATTTACGGTAAGTTATTTAAAAATAATGTAAGCAGTATGTTTATATTGCATATTATTAATAATAATAAGTAATTTGTAGCATTTAGATTTCATGGTTTGGCAATAGGCTAACCCCCAACATTTTCTAAATGCATTGTGTGTGTGTTTGTTTTGTTTGTTTTTAGTTTGTCACCACAGATTTAGAGGACAGTGGTGTGGAGGTTGACACGACAACAGCATCTAGTGACCACAGAAGTACCACACCAGTCATTGTATGACTACAAGGACTAAGGATACCTTAATCCACCTGAGTGACAGAATATTTGCTGTTGAGACTGTTCTGAAATATTTGGTTTCTGCATGCAACAATAAATAAGAAACATTTGTTTGCTTGGGACAAGATCTTTGTTAACCAGTATAATAGTGATTTCCTGACCTGTCCATAACTTGATAATAAATATCTAAATATTATATGGGGTGTCCTCGTTTTTTTTTTTTTTTTTTTTTTCCACATTACTGCATTGTTTCATTTATCAGAAATACATTATGACGTTTTAATTACTATCACAAATAACTCTAATAACCATAACTAATTTGGAATTTGAACATTGTAAATTCTTTGGCCAGTTGCACACCCGTGATGGAAGGCATGTCCATTTGGGTCCAGCACCTGCAGCGCATGCCAGCGCTGTTTTCTGATGTTGCAAGACTGTTGTCCTCCTAGCACGTACCTTTCATCTGCATTTGGGGTGATTTGAAGAATCTTATTAACAATGTCAGCCAAAGTCGCAGACATTGCTGTATGCTCTCTCTCACACACACACACACACACACACGTCAGTTAACCAATTTGAAGTTGCTATTTGTGCCTGTATAATTTCCTCCTGATGATTCCAAAGCATACAGCTATTCTTTAGCAACGAATTTCAAGAGACAAACCGAAGGTAATTTGTTTATGTAGGATGACCAGTTCTGATTGTTGGAGGTAATCTTGGAGTAAATATATCCCTATGTCTAAATTCTACTGATCTTGAGTTTTCCTATAAATTTTTTAGGGAACAAAAACATGCATAAAGTGCCTCCAGTGCACACAAACTTCATTGACTGTCACCTCCTTCTAACTGCGGGCTAATTAAAAGAAAGTAAAAAGTTGTCAGTGTTTATCCATTAAGCTCACAAAATAATATTTCCAGAATCATGCTGGTATGTCCCATGCTGTCAGTTTTCCTTTCAATGTTCTAAATGCATCTCATAGTGATGGACAAAAATAGTAAAACATGTCCTCCTCATTACCATTTATTTCCACAAACCAAAGTGACCTTGTAAAAAAGGTAGAAAGTAGAAATATCATGGCTAGTTCAACAAAGCTCAACAAAAGTGTAGTCATTGTTAAAAGGTCTGCTGCCAGATTTAAATGTTTTTTGTAGACCAATTTATGTGCAGGCTCTGTTCTTACAGCTGTAAGCCAATCTGACTTCCTGTCCTCCTTCCTGGCCTCCTTTTAACACCTTGATGGTGTGTGAGAGAGTATGATGGTGTGTGTGAGAGAGTATGATGGTGTGTGTGAGAGAGTATGATGGTGTGTGTGATAGAGTATGATGGTGTGTGTGAGAGAGTATGATGGTATGTGTGAGAGAGTATGATGGTGTGTGTGTGTGAGAGAGTATGATGGTGTGTGTGTGAGAGTATGATGGTGTGTGTGTGAGAGTATGATGGTGTGTGTGTGAGAAATCAACTTAGAATTATGGCCTACACGGCCTCTCATACAAAATGACTTGTGTTTACATTTACGACATGAACAAGAACTTTAACAGGCCAAGGGGAAGATTCAGCAGTGATACCTTAAAAATCTCAGTTGTTGACACTCTTAGGTTTATCTAGGAGAGTTGTAAGTTATTATTTAGTATAAACGATATATGTTATGTTCTTATACATAAAATAATTCATAAATGATTTTAGAGCCTACAAGAGGCGTAACGTACAAGGAGTATATGTTCTTCTTCATGGTGTTTGGCTCTATCTGCTGGTCATTCTTGATACTACTAGCATCTAATTAAAACACTGTTTCCTATGCTTGTAATTTTGTTACCTAAAAGGGTCCCAAACATGGTTCAAATCTAGGGTTGCAAACTTTCAGAACTGGAAATAAGGAACACCCTGGGTTGGCAGAAGGCATAGGGTGGGGGGTAGGCGGTTAGGGTTGCATCTATAAAAAAATATAACGGGTCTTACACCGTCATAGGAACATTATCAAAATGTTTTATTCAGACTGTTTAACTATTATTATTTTTATTCTTTATAAGAATAAATCAGAACCATATTTTAGGCAAAATAACATGCATAAAGAACCTCATGTAACATTTTTTCTCAATAGTGCAAACAACATTTTTACATAAACCATCTTCTCACTGACATGCAGCCCCGGTTCTGGCTGTGTTGCTTAGGGGGGCAGTGAGAAAATTTGGGGGGTCTGCTCTGTCCACTGTGCTACTCTAACAGCAGAGTAGTAAACAGGTTGTTATGCTGATATGCCTGCGCACACACGGCGTTACTATGACTAACAGTGAAAACCAAACGCTTTCTGATTCCCACGGTAGCAGCAGTTTCCTTCTGTTTCATACATATCGGCCTGTCTCAGTCTTATCTGCAGCATTTCTCTCCCATTGATAAAAATACGGAACAAAGCACATCCGTATTTTACGGGATGGTTGGCAACCCTATTCAAATCTGACCCTAGTTAATACTTGGACCCCAAACACAGGTAGAAACTAACAGTTCTGTGGAGGTTGGGGGTGGTGCTAACATTAGCTTTCACGTGGTTGAAAGCCAGTGGTGATTTCTCTAAGACTGCAAGGGAAGCTCAGCTTCCCCTAAAATGTCAAAAATTAAATGGTCAAATATATACAGTTGTGTTAACATTTCATTGACTACAAATGCGTTAGAACACGTTCATCTCAAAGACGAGTTCGTTCAGAATCAGCTACTTATCACAAATCAACTGACTCGATTTTGTTAACTCCCGGAGCGTCAATGCATTTGTCCGTAGAAGCTGAGCTTCGAAACTCGCTGGTCATTGGATAAATGCCACGATTTTGTCCCGCCCCCGGACGCTGAGCATCTCTGGGGGTGAATGGAGCTGTGGGCGGGTCTGGACGCGGAGCTTCTGCAAGATGATTGGAGGATCAGTCGAAAGGCTGAATCCTGTTTTGATTGACAGCTATTTTGAGATCTACACGTCACTTAATCACTGGGAGCTTCCGTCCCATCGCGGATTTTGCGAGTGAAATCGAAAGACAGACATTTGCTTGGTGAAATTACTTGACCATTTCCATTGTTCATTGTGTTGTAAATAAAACACACTCATAGTATTTGTTTCAGGACACTGGTCAAGTCCGACAGGATCACAGGCCATTTTCTTGAAAAGGAACGGAGGGCAGAATTTATGTATAAATAAATTGACACATTTTATGATGTAAGCCGACAATGAGCTTCCCCTCTTTGAAAGACCAACAGCCGCCACTGTTGAAAGCTAATGTTAGCATTCATCAACGTTCATACATCCTCTTTTTTGGACCTAAAATGCGTCCTGAAGTGATTTCTAAATCACTCAAAATGTCTGGGATTTGGCTTTTGTAGTCTGCGTGAGCTATTCTTTGTGTGTTTTTGCACTGATTTCACTTTTCTTTTTAGATTCCGCCAAAAATACCCAAACGCAGATGAAAATTCTGTGTTTGTGTCTCGGTCAGGATCCTTGGGAAGCAGAATGCATGACCTGCAAAACTGACATACATGTCAGTGTCAAATTGTTTGTTTGTTAGGATTTTAACGTCATGTTTTACACTTTGGTTACATTCATGACAGGAACGGTAGTTACTCATTACACAAGGTTCATCAGTTCACAAGGTTATATCGAACACAGTCTTGGACAATTTAGTATCTCCAATTCACCTCACTTGCATGTCCTTGGACTGTGGGAAGAAACTCACGTGGACATGGGGAGAACATGCAAACTCCACATAGAAAGGACCCAGACCGTCCCACCTGGGAAACAAACCCAGGACCTTCTTGCTGTGAGGCTACAGTGCTACCCACTTAGCCACCGTGCCACCCTGTCAGTGTCAATTAAAGGTACCAGTTCAGCAAAACCCAAAAGGAGAGAGTCAGGTAAAGACTAAGTAACACAGAATATGTTGTTACCGCTGCAGAGGGAGTTTTTGCAATTTACACCACAGAGCATCACTACAGCTACAGATCAACGGACTGCAAACCTGCCTTGTTTAAAGTCTATCCCTGATTCTGAAACAGCGTAAACATTTCCAAATGTGTGTACTAAGATAGACGTTATTGTCAATGCTGTGATAAAGCCACATTCTAACAAAATAGCTCTAATGATGGACTATTTTGCTTGTTATTATTATTGTTTAGGGCTAAACACTGAATTAAAAGATTATCTCACTATAAATGCATTTGTTAGTTTTCTTGTTAAAAAGGAGCTCTTTATTTATTTAAGTTCAATAACATAGTTGCATGGTTAGTAATGCATTTGTCAAATATTTAAACACCTACTTTATACACATTGCCATGGTGCCACCAATTATATGAAATTACTAAACCTTCCACCCAGTGCAGGTGTCTGTCTGGCCCATGCTGCCATCCTGCCCAGTGTCCTCTTTTTTGAAAATCAAAATATGGTCACCCTACAGCTGACACAATTTAATTTAGAAACTTAGAAAGTAATAAAGTGTATTGAACAAGGTAAATAGCTACTTACATTAACATACAGTACCTGCTCTTGCTTGCTCAAGGCAGGCAGATGAGACGATCTTATATAAATAATAAATAAATAGTATTTATATATTATTATATATAAAATATATAAAAACTATATTTATACATTGACACTGTATAATTCTCATTCTGGTCCCAAACATATTTACAGGAACCAAATAAACACAAAAATCCACAGACATGCCCTCAAGAGCTGTGTGTGGAAAGCCAAATAAATCCCTAAGCTCAAAGCAGTTACACACCCCAAAGAAGACGCCAATCCATCACAGAGCCTCGGATATTGTCCCACCCTCAGATACAGCCAATCATACGTGTATGAAGACACCCAACTGGCCAATAGCACTGCTGTGGAATCAAACCCTGGATCCCAGTGGTAGTGGGCTGGTGTAATTTAGTTAATATTAGTAAACATAATTTTGGATTGTAATGCCAGTACACTAATTGCTAGTAGTACATACTGTATATAGCTACATAGAATCTAGACTGAGAGACTGAGAGAGAATATAGACTACATAGAATCATTTAGTAGCATTAACCTAACACACTAATTACATTTTAATAAATAATTAAAAGCTGTCAAGTTTATTTCAACTCCTGGCTACCATATGGATAGTGTTTCTGCACAACATCATGTTCTCTGTTTTGGTGTTCAGCTTTCATAATGGCTCATTCATGAGTCCTCTAATCGTGTCCTTCCACACGTGTCCAGCAATCCTCCTCCTATTTTACCTTTAAGCATAATTGTCCTTTCCAACAATCTGGTTCTCATCATAGTGCATCCAAAATGATAGAGTTTTCTAGAATTGTAAGATTAGGTTTGATTTGATTGAGGGTGTATTTGTTTGTCTTCTTTGCCATACAATGTACTCTTAAAAGCCTTCACCAGAACCAAAGTTTAAAAGCATCAATATTTCCTTATGTCCCCCTTTTACATCTGTACAGAGAGAAAGAGAGTGACACATCTTTACACCCGAAGATCCTTTTCAGTTCCTTCATTCTTGTATTGCCAAGTGCCAGTCTGTCTCATATTTCATGACTGCTGGATCTTTCGCTGGTAATAATTGATTTAAGTAGGCAAGCGCTGTAAACCACTTTAACATCATCTCTTCCAATGGTAAAGTTTTTGGATTTTCCTCTTGTCATGAGTTGTCTTCTTTAAACCAATTCTTTCATTCCTTATAAGGTCCTTCCTGAGTTTCTACTATGAGTGTTGTGTCATCCTTATATCAAAGGTTATTGATGTTTCTTCCACCAATTCAATCCTCAACCATCTTCCTCCAGTCCTGCATTATTCATTATAAGTTTAGCGTACTGGTTGAACAGGAATGGTGACAGAATGCAGCCTTGTCTAAACTCTTTTTTGATCGTGACCTAAGCTGTTCACTTTCTGTCCTGATTTTGACTGGTTTCTTAGTGCAGAGTTTCCTCATAAGAATGATGAGATGCTCTGGTAGTCCTTTCCTCCTCCAGTCCTGCGTTATTCATTATAAGTTTAGCGTACAGGTTGAACAGGAATGGTGAAAGAATGCAGCCTTGTCTAAACCCTTTTTTGATTGTGACCTAAGCTGTTCACTTTCTGTCCTGATTTTGGCGTGTTGATCAGTGCAGAGTTTCCTCATAAGAACAATGAGAGACTCTGGTATTTCTATCTTCCTCCAGTCCTGCATTATTTATTATAGGTTTAGCGTACAGTTTGAACAGGATTGGTGACAGAACAGTGGCGGTTCTGGGAAGAGGGGGGGTACAGCGGGGGCCAGTGCCCCTGTGACAACCAGCTTGGCCCCCCCTATGGTCCCCCTAGGAATACAGTATATGTAACTACAATTGAATATGAAAAAGAAAAGGACTGAATAAATTACATTTAAGCAGAGCAAATGCCTTAAATGGTGATTCTTTGTTGATCTGTTTACATCAAACTCAAGAAAATGTAGACTAAATACTGCATAAATAAAATGTTGAATTCTATTGAATATCGACTGTTTCCTCTTAATGCCCACAATGCACATTTGGGCAGAAAGTAATTGGCCTCTCTAATGGTCTAGAACCACCACTGTGACAGAATGCAGCCTTGTCTAAATCCTTTTCTGATTTGGAACTAGTCTGTCCATTTACTGTCATGATTTTGGATTATTGATCGGTTCAGATTTTCCTCATTAGAATGATGAGATACTTCGGTATTCCCATCTGCCTGAGGACCTTCTATAATAATGCGTAGTCAGCTACTTTGCTGCAGTCAATAAAGCATGTTGACTTCTTTTTGAATTCCTTTGTTGTTTTTTCCCCATAATCCAACCTTACACTGAAGTGATATCTCTGCCTTTTTAAAATCCTGCATGCACATCTGCAAGTTCTTGTTCAATGTATGGCTCTACGTACTCTGCTTTAAATTAACCTTAGCATCATTTTACTGCTGTGTGATTTGAAGAAGATTGTACAACAGTTTGCACAGTCTTTTTGGTCTTTTTAGTTCATTATTAGGCTATAAACTGACCTCTTTCAATTTGCTGGCCATGAAATGGTTTTCCAAATCTGTTGAGTAATTTGGTCAGCACTTTAACTGATGTTTTTTTCTGCGATGTTATCAATTCCTATGGCTTCCTTTTTTGGGAGTGATCCTAAGACCTGTCCTTATCCTCAAACACTAAATGCTTTTTTTTCATGTAGTTGTCATAATACACTAAATGTCTTGTATAATGTCTTGTATAATGTGTGTAAGGGGGAATTAAAACAGGTTAACAATTGACTAAAACAGCCACTTTGTTTATATTTGTATGGCTACTTACTACTATGATTTTACTATATTCTTACTCTGACTTATTATAAGTGCAAACATATTTCTGCAGCTCTGCTAATGTTATTGATCTAATGGACTGAGTGTGCAAAGGCATAGTGAAAGGCATCGACAAGACTAAATGCCTTGGGCAAAGCGGACACCTACTTAGCTTTTGTGTGTTTCTAAGGAAACGTCTATACAAACGACCCCACTTCTCTCCTGACTTTCCCAGGTGGGCTACACCTACACACAGCATACTAACTCTGTCCTTGTCTAACACACTATCTGATTGGCTAGTAACAACTTGGCTTTTACTTTTTTGTCAATAAAAATCTGTAAACCTTAGAGTTAATACAATAATTAAATAAACCAATGGTAATTGCAGAAGCTTATAGTTTTCAAATCATCTAACATTATATAAAAAGGGCCACCACCTCTTTATTATGCACTAATCTGTTTTTAATCAATTACTTTATCATCATTATAAATAACTGTTTATTCAGTCAGGTTTCATTTCTTTCATAGTAAACATTTATATATTTAAAAATAACATTTTTTCTTATTTAAGTGATATCTTTAAAAAGTTTCCACACTTTTATATTTTCTTTGGAACAGTGAGGGTGGGAGGAGTAGTAATTGGTCGTGTCTGAGAGACTGAGAGAGAGCTTATAGTCTGGTTTGGCGCCATCTGATTTCCACCTTTTTGGATGCTCAAAGAAGCTTTAAGGGGAAGAAGATTTTCATGTGATGATGATGTGAAAGCAGTGGTGCATCAGTGGCTACACGCTCAACCAAAAACATTTTTTGCTCATGGCATTAAAAAGTTGGTACGACGCTGGGAAAAATGCATCGGAAGGTGACTGTGTAAAAAAGTGATGTAATTCTTAATAAATAGAGTTAAAAAAAGGGAAGAAACATTTTGAAGAACCCTCAAACAAAACATCAAAAATATGTACACCCTCCCTACATCTATTGAATTATACTCAGCCACTTTTGCTTAGATTCATCATTCAGCAATTTAGGATGTGTTCGAAAACCTAGTGAGCTGCCTTGCTGTCTTACTGTCTACATAGGTAGCTGCCTAAGTGGAGAGGATTCTAATAAGTCATTGACTTATAAGGCAGGTTATGCGAACACACTACTTAGACAGTGATTCCATCAGTTTTCACTAACGAAGCTAACACAGTTAGCATCATGCTATTCAAACCAATGGGATGGGGTGGCACAACGCAGTAGCATGTCAAATAACATCTCACTCCGTGTACAGGAAACGGTTAAATTCGCTGACAAGTCCGAACTTGACACTTGTACATGTTTATACAAATTAAAAATCAATAATAATTTATTTACGTTTGAAAATAACTCTTATTACTATAACTATTATTATTATAATCCTTATTACAATAACATTTTTTTTTTTTTTTTTCTGTGAGAAAAGTTATGCCGCATTGAATGCTGGGATTGCCTTTGCCGCTAAGGCAGCATCGGATGCTCACTCGTTCTTGAGTCAAAATAGCGTTGAAATTTAGTGGGGCCAAAAAGTATTTAGTCAGCCACTGATTGTGCAAGTTCTCCAACTTAGAAAGATGAGAGAGGTCTGTAATTTTCATCATAGGTACACTTCAACTATGAGAGACAAAATGAGAAAAAAAATCCAGGAAATCACATCGTAGGATTTTTAAAGAATTTATTTGCAAATTATGGTGGAAAATAAGTATTTGGTCACCCACAAACAAGCAAGATTTCTGGCTCTCACAGACCTGTAACTTCTTCTTTAAGAAGCTCTTCTGTCCTCCAGTCGTTAGCTGTATTAATGGCACCTGTTTGACCTCGTTATCTGTATAAAAGACACCTGTCCACAGCCTCAAACAGTCAGACTCCAGACTCAACCATGGCCAAGACCAAAGAGCTGTCGAAGGACACCAGGAAGAAAATTGTAGACCTGCACCAGGCTGGGAAGAGTGAATCTACAATAGGCAAGCAGGTTGGTGTGAATAAATCAACTGTGGGAGCAATTGTAAGAAAATGGAAGACATACAAGACCATTGATAATCTCCCTCGATCTGGGGCCCCACGCAAGATCTCATCCCGTGGGGTCAAAATGATCATGAGAACGGTGAGCAAAAATCCCAGAACTACATGGAGGGACCTGATGAATGACCTGCAGAGAGCTGGGACCAAAGTAACAAAGGCTACCATCAGTAACACACTACGCCGAGAGGGACTCAAATCCTGCAGTGCCAGGCGTGTCCCCCTGCTTAAGCCAGTACATGTCCAGGCCCGTCTGAAGTTTGCCAGAGAGCATATGGATGATCCAGAAGAGGATTGGGAGAATATCATGTGGTCAGATGAAACCAAAATGGAACTTTTTGGTAAAAACTCAACTCGTCGTGTTTGGAGGAAGAAGAATGCTGAGTTGCATCCCAAGAACACCATACCTACTGTGAAGCATCGGGGTGGAAACATCATGCTTTGGGGCTGTTTTTCTGCAAAGGGGACAGGACGACTGATCCGTGTTAAGGGAAGAATGAACGGGGCCATGTATCGTGAGATTTTAAGCCAAAACCTCCTTCCATCAGTGAGAGCATTGAAGATGGAACGTGGCTGGGTCTTCCAGCATGACAATGATCCCAAACACACCGCTCGGGCAACGAAGGAGTGGCTCCGTAAAGAGCATTTCAAGGTCCTGGAGTTGAAAGTCCGTGTTGCCCAGCGACAGCCCCAAAACATCACTGCTCTAGAGGAGATCTGCATGGAGGAATGGGCCAAAATACCAGCTACAGTGTGTGCAAACCTGGTGAAGACTTACAGGAAACGTTTGACCTCTGTCATTGCCAACAAAGGTTATGTTACAAAGTATTGAGTTGAACTTTTGTTATTGACCAAATACTTATTTTCCACCATAATTTACAAATAAATTCTTTAAAAATCCTACAATGTGATTTCCTGGATTTTTTTTTTCTCATTTTGTCTCTCATAGTTGAAGTGTACCTATGATGAAAATTACAGACCTCTCTCATCTTTCTAAGTAGGAGAACTTGCACAATTAGTGGCTGACTAAATACTTTTTGGCCCCACTGTATTAGTCCAATCTTTCCCACCCAGCAGACTGGTGGCCAAATATTGCCAATTGTGCCTGCTAGGGGATGCCCACCTGACCGGTAGCAGAGCTGAGATTCAAACTCGGTGCGCCACCTGGGCACTGTGAGAAGTTTTGCACATCCTTTTTACATCCATGTGTATTTCCCCTAGGTATATTGGTGCCCTCCACCCCATAACTTGCAGAAGGTTAATTAGCTGCTCTTAACTGACCACAGAGTAACAAAATGTGTGTGTGTGTGTGATGCATTGTCCTGTGTTCAACCATGATTCCCCAATCCAAGTGCAGTATAGAACCCACATTTCCTGGTGCTACCCTAGTTTATAACTACCTACCCAAAAAGGTTGTTTAAATTGCCTATAATGTCCCAAAGCATTATGGGAAAAGGATGAACTAAACTATCTAATTGTGATGGTCCCACCAGTATATTTCTGTATGTCTCTGTATTATCTCACTAATCTGCAGCACATAAGGGAATTCTCTCTGCAGTAAGCTATGTGTGTGATGGACGTGATAAAAAAAGGCTTCACATGAAACAGTGAATAATCTACACTATACACAATAAAACTGCACAGGAGACAGGAGGATGTGTCCAAGCCATTCTGCTTCTGTTTCATATGGTAAGCAGTGGCAACACAAACTAATATCCAAAGAAAATGGCATAAAGGTTCATTTGATATTGTTTGCACTATATGGCCAAAAGTATGTGGTTAATCCTCCTGAATATTAAGTTTAGGTGTTTTAGCCTACCCAACCTATTCTTTCTGTGTGGAGTTTGCATGTGCTTCCTGTGTTTTTTTGGGTGCTCCGGTTTCTCTGGCTTCTCAAATTGCCTTAAGTGTGTGTGTGTGCCAAAAGATGAACTGGCAACCCGTCGAGGGTGTTTCCTGCCTCTCGCTCAATAAAGCAGACCCACTGCGACCCTAAGCCGGACGGGGTGCCGGAGTCTAAAGCTACTTTCTGTAAGACATTTTACTCTTAATAATTTCATATTTTAACTACATCTTCTGTTGTTTTACCCCGAGGTGGTTCTGACGGAAACCTGTTTAGCCACCTGAGGTTGAAGACGTCGAGACTGCTGTGCCAACAATGCTGCTCCTGCTAGATGTGACGGGCCTGGCTTGTTTGCACCAAAAATGTCAAGATCTAACTACAGATTTTATCACAGACGAATCATGAAGAACTCCAGTTCTTTTTTGCTAGTTTTAACTTTTAGTTTAATTTAATTTTGTGTATGTATGATTTGTGTAAATCCTATTTATTCAAATGATCCTCCAGGCCACCCAAAGAGGATGGGTCCCTGCTGAGTCTGGTTCCTCTCAAGGTTTCTTCCTGTAATTTTAAGGGAGTTTTTCCTTGCCACTGTTGCCCTCTGCTTTCTCAACAGGGGTTTTTGGTCTGTAGGTCCTGCATTCTGTAAAGTTGCTCTGAGACAATGTTCATTGTAAAAAAGCCAAACAAATAAAATTGACTTGACTTGACCTAAGCAGGATAAAACTGTGGTATAATAGACAATGAACAAAGGTTTTAGCCACACCCACTGTTAATGTGTAAACAATTAATTATATGCATTTAATTAAATGCAGTTTGGCTGCATAGTTTTAGTGCACAGTAGGAGTTCCATAAAATGGTTTTACAAGTTGGTATGGAGGAACTCCCTGATCTTAACACCATTAAACACTTTATGTATGAATTAAGATGTCAGTTGTGAGCCAAGTCCTCTTATGACAGACTATAAATGTGCATGGATTTCCAAGTGATGTCCAACAAGTTTACGTACAGGTGCCCACACATTTTTTTGCCATTTGGTGTGGCACCATGTCAGAGCTTCAAATCGTACCTCTGTGTCATTCCAAATAAAGCACATGCTAATAGAAAAAAATGCAATGGAAGAACAAATCATCTTGGTCAGGGTTGTGGTAGGTCTGGCAACACACTCAGCTGTTTACTCGCTTACACTTACCACTTTAAACCAGTGGAAGAATATACCCGAGTATCCAGTAATAACCTACACAGACAGTGACGGAACACCAGGACCTATGCTGCTACTGGCTCAGCCATGGTTCCACTCATAAACTTTGTATGGACAAGAACATAATATGAGGGGCTTTTTGTCTGCAACCATAGTTGCAAAAATGACATTAGAATGACTTGTAATTACCTGAATTTTGTACCCTAATTACACAATTTCAACTCTTTTACTGAGTAGGGGTGGGCATCCTGCAAAGATAACACCAAGAGCAACATGTAAAGCTGAAAGACATCTGCAATACTGTATCCACTACATAAAAGCATAAAACAATAGTATTAATTAAGTGACACCATCTGAATGTTCCACAAAACCTCTTTTGAAAAACAAAGATTGAGACAAAGGTTTTGTTCTTAACACATACACTGATCAGCCATAACATTACAGCCACCTTGTTTCTACACTCACTGTCCATTTTATCAGCTTTACTGACCATATAGAAGCACTTTGTAGCTCTACAATTACTGACTGTAGTCCATCTGTTTCTCTGTATGCTTTGTTAGCCCCCTTTCATGATGTTCTTCAATGGTCAGGACTCCACAGGACCACCACAGAGCAGGTATTATTTGGGTGGTGGATCATTCTAAGCATTGCAGTGACAATGACATGGTAGTGGTGTGTTAGTGTGTGTTGTGCTGGTATGAGTTTTTAAACACCTCACTGTCACTGCTGGACTGAGAATAGTCCACCAACCAAAAATATCTAGCCAACAGGTTAAAAGGGTATGTCGAGAAGTAGACGGACTACAGTCAGTAAGTCAGTGCTTCTATATGGTAAGTGGAGCTGATAAAATGGACAGTGAATGTAGAAACAAGGAGGTGGTTTTAATGTCATGGTTGATCAGTGTATGCACATTATGTTTGGAGGAATTAAAACACCTCATCCTAACAGTAAACCATGGAGTTGGTAGCATCATGATTATTTTTATGACTTAGTTTAAGACCAGTTCAGTCTCATTTAGAGTAATCTATTTTGAAATCCAGGTAATTTTGTAAACAGTGGCACAGTTGGTAGTATTGGTGCTGCACAGTAGCATGGCTCTGGAGAGTCTTTCACAGTGTTTCACCAACATGGCTTTCCTAAGTCCAGTATAGTTTGTTCTCAATAGGTGGATTGACTGCTGTAAACTGTCCTCAGGTATGACTAAATAAGAAAGGTTCCACAGTGTAGTACTGCTTTGATCCCAATGTGTCTGGATAGGCTTCAGGATAAACTGTGAAAATTTTATTCATATTTAATTCATTTCACATAATAAGTCTAAAGTGATTCTCAGATGTGTATGTGTGTGTGAGGAGATGTCAGCAGACAGGTGGACAAGCCAACGTGATGTAATTTGTTATAGGCCCATGTCAAGATGACCGACAGGATGCAAAATCTGACAAGCTGACTCACTCACAGTTTGACGTTTCTGTTGGCATTTTGTTTTCAAATGCATTTCACATTTTTTTCCATTTCACAGTGGAAAAAAATAACAGAAAAATTATTTACATGAGATCCAAAATCAATCAACCGGTCAGTCCGTAAGACGCTTTGAAAGATATAAATATTTGTGGTGCATAATTATTTGCTCAGTTCCTTCTGTTATGCCTTGAAGGAAAAGTCTGACAGCCAACCAACAACTCATCTTGTATTACTTACATTAATACATTCATTTACTGTCTGTTTTAACACCAATTTATCCTGGTCAGGGTCACAGTGGGTCTGATTCATTGGGTGAAGGGTAGTAAACACCCTAAACAGGTCGGCAGTCTAATACAGGACACACACACACACACACTTGGGGCTTTTTGAAGGGCACTTAAAGGAAACCCAAGCAGACCATGCAAACTCCACACAGAAATGACCCTGGCCACCCAGCTGGGGAATCGAACCCAGGCCCTTATTGGTGTGCGGTGGCAGCGCTACCCACTACACTACAGTGCCGCCCCATCAATGACATTGGTTCTCTTTTAAATTTAAAAAAAATTTTTTTTAATGCATTTTCTCCCCTTTTTTCCTCCCCCTTTTAGGGTCTAATTGCCCAATTGCATCATGCTTCCTCTCCGCCTATGCCGATCCCTGCTCGGACCGAGGAGATCCGACACGTGGGCAGCAAGCCGTATGCATCTTATCACCCACACATTGACGAGTGTTGTGCCACCTAGCGTTGTGTACGGAGAGACACACCCTAAGAGCACTCTCCTCATCTCTATGTAGGCACCTCTAATCAGCCAGCAGAGGTCGTAATTGCACCATTCTGACAGAGAGAGACCCTTATCCGGCTTAGTCCCGCCCATATCTGAACAACAGGCCAATCGTTGTTCATGTGACCGCTCAGCCTCAGCCGGGAAGGCAGAGCTGAGATTCGATACGATGTATTCGAGATCCCAGCTCTGGTTGCAGCGTGTGTTTTTACCCATGCACCACCTGAGCAGCAACTCTTTTTAATTTTTTAAAAAATAATGAAACATACCTTACTTGTTATACCAAGATCTATAATAATTATGAATAAGCAATCAAAAAAGCACTGTGTCATGTCACATAATAAATCACAACATTGACTACTTTGGTCTCTACTTGCATACGTTTGTACTTAATAGATATATTAGCTGCAGATTAGTACACTAACAAATGGTACTGCTAATATTCAGACACAGTATATACACAGTCGAGTCACATTATTATGACCACAAGCTAATATCCAGAGTAACCGCCGTGTGCAGCACGGACAGCAGCTAGACAGGCTGGGAGTGACTCAGTAAGGTCCTTGTAGGTTGTCACAGGTATCTGGAGCCATGCTGACTGAAGTGCATCCCACAGCTGCTGGAGGGTGCATGGAGGATCCATAAATTAGGGGGATTAGGGGGTCAGGGTAGTACATGGAAGTCTTGGTCATGCTCTTCCAGCCAATGTTGGACATTTCTAGTCGTGTGACATGTTGCATTGTCTTGCTGGAAGATCCCATTCACTCCAGGGAAGACAGTTTTACCCATGGTACTGTCACCCATGACAGCAACGAGGGATATACAGGGGTTGGACAAAATAACTGAAACACCTGGTTTTAGACCACAATAATTTATTAGTATGGTGTAGGGCCTCCTTTTGCGGCCAATACAGCGTCAATTCGTCTTGGAAATGACATATACAAGTCCTGCACAGTGGTCAGAGGGATTTTAAGCCATTCTTCTTGCAGGATAGTGGCCAGGTCACTACGTGATGCTGGTGGAGGAAAACGTTTCCTGACTCGCTTCTCCAAAACACCCCAAAGTGGCTCAATAATATTTAGATCTGGTGACTGTGCAGGCCATGGGAGATGTTCAACTTCACTTTCATGTTCATCAAACCAATCTTTCACCAGTCTTGCTGTGTGTATTGGTGCATTGTCATCCTGATACACGGCACCGCCATTGGATGCACATGGTCCTCCAGAATGGTTCGGTAGTCCTTGGCAGTGACGCGCCCATCTAGCACAAGTATTGGGCCAAGGGAATGCCATGATATGGCAGCCCAAACCATCACTGATCCCCCCCCATGCTTCACTCTGGGCATGCAACAGTCTGGGTGGTACGCTTCTTTGGGGCTTCTCCACACCGTAACTCTCCCGGATGTGGGGAAAACAGTAAAGGTGGACTCATCAGAGAACAATACATGTTTCACATTGTCCACAGCCCAAGATTTGCGCTCCTTGCACCATTGAAACCGACGTTTGGCATTGGCACGAGTGACCAAAGGTTTGGCTATAGCAGCCCGGCCGTGTATATTGACCCTGTGGAGCTCCCGACGGACAGTTCTGGTGGAAACAGGAGAGTTGAGGTGCACATTTAATTCTGCCGTGATTTGGGCAGCCGTGGTTTTATGTTTTTTGGATACAATCCGGGTTAGCACCCGAACATCCCTTTCAGACAGCTTCCTCTTGCGTCCACAATTAATCCTGTTGGATGTGGTTTGTCCTTCTTGGTGGTATGCTGACATTACCCTGGATACCGTGGCTCTTGATACATCACAAAGACTTGCTGTCTTGGTCACAGATGCGCCAGCAAGACGTGCACCAACAATTTGTCCTCTTTTGAACTCTGGTATGTCACCCATAATGTTGTGTGCATTGCAATATTTTGAGCAAAACTGTGCTCTTACCCTGCTAATTGAACCTTCACACTCTGCTCTTACTGGTGCAATGTGCAATTAATGAAGATTGGCCACCAGACTGGTCCAATTTAGCCATGAAACCTCCCACACTAAAATGACAGGTGTTTCAGTTATTTTGTCCAACCCCTGTATGTGCAGACAGCCTGTTGCACACCTTATATACCCATCGAGCTCACAAAACATGACTTCCTTTATGAGCTACATGCTGTCACTGTCGAAAGTCATAATAATATAACTTGACTGTGTATTTTGCACTATAAAAATTAATAATAGCAGCAAGGCATGCTGGTGTCAGAACATCAAGAAATCTTCTACTCCAGCGTCATTTGCTGCTATAAGTCTGAGAAAAAGAGCCTTGCAAAACCTGAGCACACAGAAAGAAACTCAGTAACACAGACACTCAGAGTAAGCTGCCACTTTATTGTATGGAGTAGGGAGTTTATATAGATGGAGATAACAGGTGAACGTGAGAGCAGGGACTGAAATGAGCACCTCGGTTGTAACATAGAGGTCCAAAAGTTTATGGACACCTTGATATTTTACCTAACAGCTGGCTAGCTATATTGGTCAGTAGTCCTATTTTAATGTCAGAGTGTATATACACCAATCTAAGTTGGTTGCTGATTAATTTGCTAGTGCCAAACATTACTACAACAAAAAAGATTTTATAATAACTGTCATACTATGCAGGTAACATTAACACTGCCTAGTTAATCACTGTCTAATTGGCCTATCTTGTACTTGGGCCTATTAGTACAAACCCTATTTCTAGACAATTGGTAAAATGCAATAAACAAGAAGAAAGTAAAAAGTAGGAATTATTACTATAATAATTATAGAGCTTATGTAGTGATGTTAATTAGTAGGGTTTTGTTTTTTGATGGGGAAATGTAATGTTTACACTGTGATCATTTAATAAACTCAAAAATACTATTTGTAGACATCCAAGAGGTTTCAACCATTACAAAAACCTACTAGACTACTTGTTATAGGTCAACATGCTTTATTACCTGCTCTGTTGTACCTATAGGAGTTCACAAGTTACATACAGCTAAGCTTTTAACCTGAAGTAAGAAACAAAACTATATAATAATATACAAAAAATATAAACTGATAAGTGGAGATGCACATGCACATTGACATTAGACAAGCCATTTAAAAAAAATGCCCTACTTGTAAGGGGGTGAATGCATAAACATAGTGTTCTGTGATGGATTGGGACCTTGTTCAAGGTGTATTCCTATCCTGTGTCCAATATGCAAACCATTATCCTTTGCATTGAATGTGTTGTTGGAATATTAATAAATAGTAGTTAATGGGAATCTGGACCAGTTAAACTGAAATCCAATAGTGTAACAAACAAAGACCAAGAAAGACACATACTACATAATCAGATTCATTTTTAGTTTCATATTGATAAGTTTGCGTATGTAATACCATAAAATGTTAATAAATGAATAAAATAATTAATAAATAAATAAAGATGACCTTGTAAATACTGTGCGTACAAACTCGGTATCAATACAACCTCCCTGTTTTTCATGACTTTTTCTTTTTTTAATGTTCTCTATTTTTCTGTCTCCTGGTCTCTTTTTATTCACACTGCAGTCCTGTGGGGCTCGGTGGGTTGACCTTCAAAGTAGCGACACTCATTCACAGTTGTTGTATAAAGCCTTTTCTATCTCTCTGACTTTCTAGACTTGTCAATTGCCTGAGTCATTTAAATCAACAAAATAAAATAAAAAAATACAATGTCTATAGACATACATACAAACCTTTGTATACCAACGTTACAGCATTAGAACATTACAGTTATACAAGCCTCAGCTAATGAAGCTGCTTTAAAATTCTGGACAAAAAAAAAATTATTGATTGTCAAGTCACTACTGAAGATGTAGAATTCTTTATATTTAATAAGATCAAAGAAAACACCAAGTACAATAATTCTCATGAACTATAAAGTTTTTAAATATTATGTAACAGTCGTGTTTATCTTTGCTCGGGTAGCCAGTACCTTAGGCTACTAGATCATTTTAAGTTTTAATTAGTAAAAGTACAAATTTGTACTCTTAGTAATTCTATTTTAGAGTATGTGGGTATGTATCTGTATGAGAGGACATACAGTATATCTAAATGGTCACAGGTAATCGAAAACAACCAGCAAAACAGGCAAACTAAAACCTAAAACTGTAACACTGTCCACAGTCAAGTGAGCTTTACCATGAGCTTATAGGTTACTATACAAAAACACTGCTCCTGCAATCCTGTCGCTTTTAATTAATAATTGTGGTGGGTGGTAAGGACAGCGGAGCCAAAAATACCCAACAACGCCACCCCTTGGTTTATACCTAGAGCAAAAGGGGAGCTCTGTATACCAATAAATTCACAAACGCAGTCATTAAAAACACTATCAGTTTGATTTGATAATTAAAAAGAAAGAAACATTACAGATTCATCATTTAAACTGGTGTTGATCAGGTGTTTGGGGTTTGGTGGGCTAACCAGACTTTCAATGCCACATGTGAACAAATAAGTTGACAGAAAATGTTAAATAAGCAATTCAATACCACACAGGCACTGCACTGCAAATCTCTGTCACTCTGGTAAATGCTACACAATTTTACCAACTCAAGACATCTAGCTGTTCCCCCAACACTCCCTTATCTGGCCAACCCAACCCCTAGGCTAAAGTTAAGTAGATAAAAGAAGAGGAAAATACAGCAAACCCCTCCAGCTGGTGGTTCACAATTTGCTGAATTTGGTCTACACAAACATACCACCACACGACCCAAGGCTAGAGGAATGGAACACCAACACCGCAGCATCTCACCTAATATCAAAATGAACACTTATGGTTTTTACAATAAAAAAAGAAACTAAAATGAGACAGTCTACACAAACATACCACCACACGACCCAAGGCTAGAGGAATGGAACACCAACATCGCAGCATCTCACCTAATATCAAAATGAACACTTATGGTTTTTACAATAAAAAAAGAAACTAAAATGAGACAGTAGAGAACATCAGCTGACACCCACTAAGCATGTCAATCAACTTCACAGAAACATCTTTACAACAAAGCTTAGGAAAGGGTACTAGCAGCTTGGAGTCTGGAGTTGCATAGAACTGATACATTAATCAGAAGCATTACTGGGTGCTTGTACTGCACAAAGTAGCCCTACCACTTAGCTACTTGTACACAATCACCAAGTACAAACTTACTCTAAACCAGTACTGCCAAAGTCGCTCACGACAGCTTTGCTCACTCCAGACAGCAAATGCTAAACTTGGCTCAACTAGAGATAGAGAAAGAGATATATACTTTATTTGTCACATATACATATACAGATGTACAGTACAATGAAATTCTTTCTTTGCATATCCCAGCTTGTTTGGAAGCTGGGGTCAGAGCGCAGGGTCAGCCATCGTACGGTGCCCCTGGAGCAGACAGGGTTAAGGGCCTTGCTCAAGGACCCAACAGTGGCTGCATAGCAGAGCCTGGATTTGAACCGCCAATCTTCCGGTTGATAGCCCAGCTGATAGCTCAGCTGGCCCAAAAACTGCCTGCTCCTGTCCTAATTAAAACCATAACCCCCTCTAAAAAAGGGAAGCTAATTACACAGGCTACATAATATATCTGTTTTTGTAGGTTCTTTGTAGGTGCAGTCAGCCTCATTAATATGGCCTGAGAAAAGTTACCAACTGTAGTCCTTGTTAGCATAATCATCACTGAGGTTGTGTCGAGATAAAATAAAATAAATGACTTTAGCACAAGCAACTACATGTCTCTTGATGCATGCTCAATAATCCAGGTTCACAGATCCACAAAGTTGAATCAGTTCATCTGGACACAAGTTTGTAGAGATACATTTCGTCACTCATCCAAGTGACTTCTTCAGTCTGAGCTGGTGGTGAATAACCTCAACCTTATATGCAGACGATCTGCATAATGACTGATCACAGCCCATTGCATAACAATAAACCGGTGATCAGGTACATATGCAAATCACAATGACCATTAGTTACAATGGCCATGTGTAAGGTTCTGTGGCGTCAGTGGTACTTACCACTCTTCCCTGATGTCACAGAGCCTTACAGAGCTCAGTAGAGGAAGGCCTTAAATAATAGGCCTTCCAATTAGGGCGAATTGCCTGCAGCTGTGGGCTGGCTTACTTAAGCCAGCTCTGCACAGCAGCGGGTGTCGCACCTTTTGTCTGCTTTTGTTTCTTTTGTTTGTTTTTTCAGTTCGCTGGTGGCAGCGCATCCACGCTTTTATAGGCCAGACGGTATCCCCTGGTGGCATGTGCCATTAGGGTGTGTAGACTGCAAGGTCGAGGTAACATCTTTATTTAGCCTATTGCTTTAGCGTGGTGCGACGCCGTGCAGCCCTCGTGCTGCCTTTTCTTTATTCGGTTAGCGTTAGCGGTGCTGCTAAACAGCAAGCGATAGCGCTTGCAGCCGTATCCGCATTAACCTCTCATCTTAAGTGGTCATTTGGTTTCGTAACCGCTGGATGGCGAGGCCGTTAAGTGTTCGGCTCTAGCGTCAACATCCCCGGTTCGAATCCGCACTTCTGAGGTTGGCTAACTGATTTGTTCTTTTCTTCTCTTTTCAGATCGGCGAACTTCATTAGCTGCAACCTTCAGCGAAGCCACGCCGATCGCGTCCTTCCCGTAGCCCACCGCCGTGCGGGGGGCTATTGATGTCCGGGAGTCCTTAACTCCCGTGTCATATTGCTGTAGTGCCTTAGCGCTTTCAGCTTGGTGGGTTAGTAACTGCCTGATGGTGATGCCGTCAAGCGCTCGGCTATAACGCCATTACCCGGTTTACACCCACCGCTTTATTCTCAGCGATAGTGGGATTAGTAACTGCCTGATGGTGATGCCGTCAAGCGCTCGGCTATAACGCCATTACCCGGTTTACACCCACCGCTTTATTCTCAGTGATAGTGGGATCAGTAACTGCCTGGTGGTGATGCCGTCAAGCGCTCGGCTATAACGCCATTACCCGGTTCATACCCACCGCTTTATGTTTCAGCGCCTGTAGGTTCAGTAACTGCCTGATGGTGATGCCGTCAAGCGCTCGGCTTTATCTTCAGCGTCTACACACACCCCCTCACCCGCGCTACGTTAGCGCGGTGGCAACACAACCGCCATGCACCGGCGCGACCCGGGTTCGCGCCTTGCATTAATCTTTGTTTTCCTTTTTCAGTTTTCGTTGCCTGCATCGCCCAGCGGTCTCCAGCGGGGTTCATTATTGGTTTTGTTTTTGTTTTGTGTTTTGTGTTTAATTTTTCATTTAAAAAAAATAAAATTATTATTTAAGTTAATCTCCGCACTTGAGTCCTTTCTCTCCCACGTGACACCATGTGTGCCTTTCACACATGATTGGGGTATAGCTCCTATTACGGCGTTGTAAGATGGTGAGAGATGTATCTCTACAACAAACTTGTGTCCAGATGAACTGATTCAACTTTGTGGTAGAAACTACATGTTTTTTTAATGAAGACAAGACATCCACAAACTGATGTTACTAAAGTTTATGTCCAAATAGAAATCATTTTAATGCATCTTGGACATTATTAAAAGTTTATGAAAATCTTTAACCTTCTGATACTACACAGTCTTTTTAACGATAAAAATCACAGGAGCAAGTTCTTATGGAAGACATCAATGTCTGGGGGTTAAGAATGGTCAAATCATGTACATGGTTCTCTGGTTCATGTGCACTATGTCTCTCCCACACCTTTTCCTTCCCTCTTTTTCAAAACTGTAAATTCTTCATCGATTTTCTAGTGGGATGAAATGTGTAAAGCCTGTTTGAATAGCCTGGTAAATTAAAGCTTTAAATAAGCTCATAGTTGTTTTGTAACATGGGACTGAAAGACACAGTCAGACACACTGGTGTAGACATTTTAGACATTTAAGAAACACAGTATCCATGCATGGCACTGGGGAAAGAACAAGGAGAATGACTTAAAGATTACCAAACAAACAAAGACTGAGCCTAACCCTATGCCAAGCTAGAGTAACACCAATGCTAATTCTACCTACTGAAAAACAAAGAACAAGACCCTAACCCAAACTAAACAACAGAAACCCTATGGTAACAGCTAATGCTAATCTTAGCTAACTTAACAACAGAATCAGAATCAGAACAAGAACCCAAGCGGACAGACTAGCAAAAACTCAAACCACACCATATACACACAATGATCAACAAACAAGGACTGAACACAAGGGCTTATATATACACAGGGTAATCACAGAAACATTTGGAAACATCTGTGGCTCAAAAACCAAGGGACGATTCAAAGGAAGTGGCAGAGACAAGAGGGTGTGTGGATCAAAACAAAAATCAACCAATCAAGTCCAAAGAAAGATTGGAAGGGATTTGCATATTTCTCCTGCCACAGTGCATAATATTAATAAACGATTCAAGGAATCAGGAGGAATTTTAGTGTGTAAAGGCCAAGGGCGCAAGCTTAAGCTGAACGACCGTGATCTTTGATAATTAATATACAGCTAAATTAATATTACTGTAAATGCATGCTGCAAAATACACCGATTTTTTACATTTGTATTCTAAAAGTTTTAAGCACACATAAGAGGTTACATAGCAATACCTTGAAAACACTTAAAACACTTGTTTTAAATAATAAGCAATACTTTGACTGCTGCAACTTTTTAGTTTAACAGTATCGTGGAAAAATAAGGTGAGATGATAAATGAAAACAAAGATTACAGTCGGCTGGATTGGAAGGATTTATTGGCACGATTGTGGGTTCTTACAGCAGTGGAATAGTGAAAGAACAAGGAACAGAGCTGTGGCCCTCTCTTTATACTGCTCTAGTCATATCACATTGGGTGTTGGACTTTGGAACCTCCATTCTGTGCTAACTGTTCTTTCTTGTTTGCTTATAACAGCTTAACAACAGACATGTTGCTTATCTTTGTACACTCCCAGCCACATCTTAAGCAGCCACGTAAGGATTTAACAACTATAAGTATTTAATGCACAATCAGCAAAATACTAATATTTGGGTGATATCAAACATAATATCTAATTGCTCCATAAAAACAGTTAATTACTGAAAACATGTTGCCATGGAAACACAATGATGCCTAAATAATTTGGCCCTCTAAACAGATAACACAAATCTTCTTATATCACAAAGCTGCTTATATCAACTTCAAATTAAAACCTTTAAGGTTTTAATGTAAGTATAAGCATAAACACATACACTGATCAGCCATAACATTAAAACCACCTCATTGTTTCTACACTTTTTATCAGCCATTTTATCAGCTCCACTTACCATGTAGAAGCACTTTGTAGTTCTACAATTACTGACTGTAGTCCATCTGTTTCTCTGCATACTTTGTTAGCCTGCTTTCAACCTGTTCTTCAATGGTCAGGACTCTCCAGGACCACTACAGAGTAGGTATTATTTATGTGGTGGGTCATTCTCAGCACTGCAGTGATAATGACATGGTGGTGGTGTGTTAGTGTGTGTTGTGCTGGTATGAGTGGATCAGACACAGCAGTGCTGCTGGAGTTTTTAAATACTGTGTCCACTCACTGTCCACTCTATTAGACACTCCTACCTAGTTGGTCCACCTTGTAGATATAAAGTCATAGACGATCGCTCAGTGTTCACAGGACGCTGCCCACAGGGCGCTGTTGGCTGGATGTTTTTGGTTGGTGGACTATTCTCAGTCCAGCAGTGACAGAGAGGTGTTTAAAAACTCCATCAGCGCTGCTGTGTCTGATCCACTCATACCAGCACAACACACAAACACACCACCACCATGTCAGTGTCACTGCAGTGCTGAGAATGATCCACCACCTAAATAATACCTACTCTGTGTCCTGGGAGAATCCTGACCATTGAAGAACAGGGTGAAAGCAGTCTAAAAAAGCATGCAGAGAAACAGATGGACTACAGTCAGTAATTGTAGAACTACAAAGTGCTTCTACATGGTAAGTGGAGCTGATAAAATGGACAGTGAGTGTAGAAACAAGGAGGTGGTTTTAATGTTATGGCTGGGTCACTCTTTTGATACATCATCCAATGTCTATAAAGCTTTAGGTGACAGATGGCCACCTTGAAATTCACTTCTATTTTAGATATATTAAAAGCCCTATAATTAAATGTAGTTTATAAATGTTCTCAATAGCTGATAATAATTTTGCCACATTTTACTGAATAGGACCATCTAAATAAATGTCATATCACTACCCCTTCATCTCTTTGTGATGGTTGGCTGCACAGATGCCCTCTGTCTCATTTTGCCTGTAGCAGACTAACCCCTGATAATGCAATCCACATTGTAATGTTGTCAATCCGGTTTATTCTTCATCAGTTTATTCTTAGTCCCTCCATAAATTGCTGCTTTTAGTGTTGACATGTGGGTGCTCACCACATGCCCAAAGTAGCCTAACTTTCAGAACTTAATGAGGTTAAGTAGTTTTTTTCCCTGTTCATCTTGTAAACTTGTCTGGTCATCATTATATTCCTCAGTGACATTTTTCGGATGCACTTCTGATGTTTTTAAAACCCTAAATTCAATTATTTTCCTTTTTCTTCGATGTCCAGGCTTCACAACCATATGTGGCTGCTGGCCAGACCAAAATACAGTTTTTAAATGATCTTTTGATCAATATATTATTGAATATAAAAAGTTGTCCAACAGTGTTCATGAATCTGCTATTTGAAAAAGACTCATGGCTTGCCTCAGTTAAAGATACACCCTGTTGACCTTTTGATATGTTCTGTAAACTCATACATTTAAAGTGGAACCTTTAAAAAATATGCACCCCCTAACATCTGATGTTAAGCTGGTGGTGGCAGTGTTTAGGTCCTAAAAACCTGTCATAATTGAGAAAGTCATAAATTCTGCTTTCTGCAAGAAAAGTAAATGCAGGACTTTAGTCCGTAATCTGAAGCTCAGACACAATCGGATTATGCAACAAGGCAACAATCCAAAGCACAAGAGCAATTTCACCTTGGAAAACCAAAAATGCATACAAAATATTAATGCTTTAAAGTGGCCTAGTTAAAGTCTAGACTCAAAGCCAATTGAGATTCAACATACAATTCAGCAAAGAGAAATAAGCCCCTCTATTGTGATGTGAGAGACTGATCTCTTATTATTACTGGAGATCAGTCTTTCACATAATGAGTACTGTAGTGTTTGAAGTTTTTTAATTTGCCCTCCGGCAGAAGAACAGGACCTTGAGCATTTCTGGTTGTGGCTCTAATACACACTTGGCATATGAATGCAGTTGTATGAAAAAAAACCCAATACTAAATTCTGTTTTTATCGTAGAAAATACTATAAATCAAGTAAATATAAAAATTTAATTAACAACAACCTTTAATAATATCTATTAGTGGAACTTTTTTCAAAATTTGTAGTCAGTCACATCTAGTCAATAACAAATATCATACTTACATAATAGGACTAGGGATGCTAGTGATTCACTTGTCAGTGCAGGCGTGTGCTAGCTTGTGGCCCTTCTTGGTTAGCATAAGTGCCACAAAGAAATTGAGTATATCCAATTTTGGACATGGGATAGATCAAATGATTCATTTATTTATTGATTGTTTTACTAATGCTTTATCTTATGTCTTGGTGGGTCCGATTCACTGAGCAAAAGGTAGGAAACACCCTGGACAGTACTTTTTTATGGACTGTGGAAGGAAACTGGAGCACCCGGCGGAAACACATACAGACAAGGAAAGAAAATGCTCTGTCTGCTTGGGACCCTTGGGACCTTGCTGTGAGGTGACATTGCTATCCACCAAGCCACTGTGCCACCCTTGTCAAATTATGAGCAGACAAATTACCTCTAGAACTGAACACTTATTAAATTATTATTAGGGCTGCCTCGATACCACTTTTTTATGTCCGATACGATACCGATACCAATCCAATACCGTCATTTCTCCTCTCAAACCACTGAGCAGCAATAATACATGTCTCAATGCACCATGGTTAAACTAACTATCTAAATAACAATGCTCAGACTGTGAAACACATATTCTAAAGGAATAAATACAGAACCTACAACATCACACTTATGCAAAACTGCTGTTTTTATTTTAACTTTTACACACAGAACATTTAGCAGCATTTTTGGCTTGTTTAACAGCACCATACACACATTTAAAATACGTGACAAATCTCGCTTTACGGCGTGTCGTCCAAAGTGTCTACAATTGGAAAATGTGGAAAAATGAGGAAAATTTCTTTTTCATGTGAGGCATTAATATCCACAGCTTAATTCAGTTTTCCAGAGAATTTACACATATACATTTAATAGTGTCTACTTTTTATTATTATTTAAAAATCCATTTTAATACTTAAAAGAATGCATACTTCAGATGGCTTTATGAGTGGTAAGGTGAAGTAGATCTATGAACTAAAAAAAAATTTAAATATCAAAAGTGCTTGACTAATTGTTTTCCCAGCTGTAAACAGGCATTATAAATGCTAAAGTATTTTTTTATTCGAGAATTGTGGACACAGCTGTGAATGCCATAGGGAGAGTTCCTGTTACCCATGCTAGAAAAAAAAACTGGGTCTTTCTAAACCAGCCTGGAGCTGTTAGATATAAATAGGCGTATTCTGTAAACAAAGCCTAAACAGTTATGACATGATGTGTTGATGTGTGAATTTTGCATGTACAAACTACGACATGCTTTTTATCAAAGTTTGTAGGGCTCTATTATGTACCTCTATCTATTTCATTATTTTTAATTGTTACTACATCATTCTTATATCCTCACCTGGATTGCCATTACATTCTAAATTATAATTATAAAATATATAATAAATATTCTAATAGTACAAAACACTTCACATTCTAAAGTAGACTCTACACAAACAAAAGCTCTCTCAGAGACTGTCATTTACTTGTCATGCTGGTGGTCACGGTGCTTCATGAGAAATGTGGTGTTTAGATGGAGGACCATGTCTGTGTGCTGAGAGGGATTAGGTGAGCCTCGACCCTCTCCATACACAATGCTGTGTGACTGTGAATAAGTGTGGTGCAATTGGTGAATCTGTCAGCTTCTGCCCTCTTCAACCTGGATTAACTAAAGATACCAGAACTAAAATATTGGAGATTAAAAGTGGCACAAATTCTTTTCATATAAAGAAAAGCAAATTGGAAATTATGAATTAAAAAGAGGAGATAAAGATAATCGAAATGGGATGCAAATGTGAGCTTCTTAATCAATCATCTTAATTATGATCCTAATTATTAAATTAATTCTTACATCATAATTTACTTGTTTTATTTACAGATTTTTAAAGAGTCAAATTTTTACCCAATTGCGTTATGCTTCCTCTCTACTGGTGCTGACCCCCGCCCCTGATTAAGGAGAGCGAACTGACACACGTCCCGATACCTGCACCAGCCGAGTTCATATGCGAATCAGCCCTGTGCACGGAGAGCCACACCCTGATCAGCATTATTCCTCTACTCTGTGCAGACGCCATCAACCAGCCAGCAGAGGCCATAATTGCATCAGTTATGAGGTCCCTATCCAGCTCCCTATCCCTGTATGAACAACAGCCAAACGTTGTTCATATAGCCGCCCAGCCCAGTCGGATGGCAGAGCTGAGATTCGATACGACGTATTCGAAATCCCAGCTGTGGTGTGCTAGCGTATTTTACCGCTGCGCCACCTGAGCGGCTAATTTTTATTATTAAAAATACATTTGTTAATACTTAATGCATACATCTTGTTTATAATAATAAGAACTGTCAGAAGGCATCATGATGGTAAGTTGAAGTGGATGTAAATTAAATATTAAAAGTGCTTGAATAATTGTTTCCCTAACTATAATCAGGCATAATAAATGCCAAAGTATTTTTCATTTAAAGTATTGTGGACACAGATGTGAATGCCATAGGGAGGGTTCCTGTTACCCATGCTAGAAAGAAACTGGGTCTTTCTAAACCAGAAAAAGGGTCCTGCTGTGAGATATAAATAAGCATGTCCTGTAAATAAACCCTAAACAATAATGACATGATGTTGTTGATGTGTGATGATTTTGCTTGTACAAACTATGAGATATATGTGTAAAGAACCCAAGATTTTTTATGTTTTGTCTGGTAAACAACATATTATTTGGAAATATACATCCATCTGTGCATCAGGCCGGCAACACAGAGGTAAAGCAGATCTAAAACATTTAAAGGTGACAGACTACTAAAACAGAAGAAATCTAAGATGAATGAAGGATCTAGGATGTCCACAGGGGCCACCCATGAGCAGTCCTCTGGATTGTAACCGATCCAAGTGTTGAGCAGAACCTAAACTGATTAGGTCAGACTGCCCTCTGCATCAAATCAAAGAAGAGCTAGAATCTAGAATATGTCCTGGCTCCAGCAAAGATAGTAAGAGAGGCTTAAGCAAAAATGAGATAGATACAGTGTATCACAAAAGTGAGTACACCCCTCACATTTCTGCAAATATTTCATTATATCTTTTCATGGGACAACACTATAGAAATAAAACTTGGATATAACTTAGAGTAGTCAGTGTACAACTTGTATAGCAGTGTAGATTTACTGTCTTCTGAAAATAACTCAACACACAGCCATTAATGTCTAAATGGCTGGCAACATAAGTGAGTACACCCCACAGTAAACATGTCCAAATTGTGCCCAAAGTGTCAATATTTTGTGTGACCACCATTATTATCCAGCACTGCCTTAACCCTCCTGGGCATGGAATTCACCAGAGCTGCACAGGTTGCTACTGGGATCCTCTTCCACTCCTCCATGATGACATCACGGAGCTGGTGAATGTTAGACACCTTGAACTCCTCCACCTTCCACTTGAGGATGCGCCACAGGTGCTCAATTGGGTTTAGTCCATCACCTTTACCTTCAGCTTCCTCAGCAAGGCAGTTGTCATCTTGGAGGTTGTGTTTGGGGTCGTTATCCTGTTGGAAAACTGCCATGAGGCCCAGTTTTCGAAGGGAGGGGATCATGCTCTGCTTCAGAATGTCACAGTACATGTTGGAATTCATGTTTCCCTCAATGATCTGCCGGCAACACTCATGCAGCCCAAGACCATGATGCTACCACCACCATGCTTGACTGTAGGCAAGATACAGTTGTCTTGGTACTTCTCACCAGGGCGCCGCCACACATGCTGGACACCATCTGAGCCAAACAAGTTTATCTTGGTCTCGTCAGACCACAGGGCATTCCAGTAATCCATGTTCTTGGACTGCTTGTTTTCAGCAAACTGTTTGCGGGCTTTCTTGTGCGTCAGCTTCCTTCTGAGATGACGACCATGCAGACCGAGTTGATGCAGTGTGCGGCGTATGGTCTGAGCACTGACAGGCTGACCTCCCACGTCTTTAACCTCTGCAGCAATGCTGGCAGCACTCATGTGTCTATTTTTTAAAGCCAACCTCTGGATATGACGCCGAACACGTGGACTCAACTTCTTTGGTCGACCCTGGCGAAGCCTGTTCCGAGTGGAACCTGTCCTGGAAAACCGCTGTATGACCTTGGCCACCATGCTGTAGCTCAGTTTCAGGGTGTTAGCAATCTTCTTATAGCCCAGGCCATCTTTGTGGAGAGCAACAATTCTATTTCTCACATCCTCAGAAAGTTCTTTGCCATGAGGTGCCATGTTGAATATCCAGTGGCCAGTATGAGAGAATTGTACCCAAAACACCAAATTTAACAGCCCTGCTCCCCATTTACACCTGGGACCTTGACACATGACACCAGGGAGGGACAACGACACATTTGGGCACAATTTGGACAAGTTCACTGTGGGGTGTACTCACTTATGTTGCCAGCTATGTAGACATTAATGGCTGTGTGTTGAGTTATTTTCAGAAGACAGTAAATCTACACTGCTATACAAGCTGTACACTGACTACTCTAAGTTATATCCAAGTTTCAGGTCTATAGTGTTGTCCCATGAAAAGATATAATGAAATATTTGCAGAAATGTGAGGGGTGTACTCACTTTTGTGATACACTGTAGATGGATGGATGGATGGATGGATGGATGACTTTATTAATCCCAGAGGGAGAGTCAAGTATTACAACAGCTCAAGGTACAATGTAAAAGTATTAAGTAAATAAAACTCAGTTAAAAATTATTAATTAAATAGGCTCAAGGTGCATAAGAATTATTAAGTATTGCAGTGCAATGTTGGTAATTAATAAATATATATGCAATATGTTATATAATAGAAAAATTACAAAGTGTCTTGGGCATTAAATGTCCAGAGATGTGCTATGACATAAACAGAGTGACAGATCATGCTTCATGAGTCTGTCCTGATATTCCTGGTATTAACTCAGTGAGCAATGATGTCCCGGCACAGTAGGGATGAGTTATACAGTGAGATCGCTGTTGGTACAAACGATTTCCTGTATCGTTTTTTCTTACAGTGAAGCTGGACGAGTCTGTTACTGAAGGTGCTCCGCTGTCTGACTAGGAGGTCATGGAGGGGGTGTGATGGATTGTCCAGTATGAAAAAGACCTCCTTTCGACCTCCTTTCGAAGCCTTCCAGTGAGCAGCCCAAGACTGAGCCAGCCTTCTTGATCAGTTTATTAAGTTTTTTTGCATCTCCCGCTCATCTCCCACTGTTTCAAATACAATTTGAAATCTGAAGCAATTAATTTGTCTTAATACTGGGAATGAACCAGTAGACCTAACATTTTGCAGTGCAGATTAACAAAGTGTGGGGTATTATATTTACTTTACTACACAAAATCCTGTATTTATATAGATATAACCAGGGAAAGTGCAATACCAATTTAGCTATTTGCCCACCCACCTATGCAAGTTAGAGTAGCCCAGTGACCTTTTAAAGGAAAGGTCTCAATACGTCTGGCGAAATGCAAATGCTGTGTCATTCCTCTAATGGCGAAATCTAGCTCTACTAATGGCGAAATCTAGCTCTACATAGTTTAAATCCTTATTTTCTTTGGGTGGTTGAATATATATATTATTATTGTGACTGTATGTATGCATTTAGGACATTTTGTTAAAAATATTGTTAATCAATTCTTAGTTTTGTTCCAGTTTGTGAAAAGTGATTTTCCACGCTTCTTTCCTTGCAGAACAAGTTTTCTCCCAACTTAAAGTCATCATTATAAGCAGCTAAAAATAACAATGGTGATACAAAGTTAATAAGAAAAGTGGGTGGCACGGTGGCTCGGTCGGTAGCACTGTCGCCTCACAGCAAGAAGGTCCTGGGTTCGATTCACAGGAAGGGCAGTCCGGGTCTTTTCTGTGTGGAGTTTGCATGTTCTCCCCGTGTCTGCATGGGTTTCCTCCGGGAGCTCTGGTTTTCTCCCACAGTCCAAAAACATGTAGTCAGGTTAATTGGAGACACTGAATTGCCTTATAGGTCAATGGGTGTTCAGTGGGGCCAAAAAGTATTTAGTCAGCCACTGATTGTGCAAATTCTCCTACTTAGAAAGATGAGAGAGGTCTGTAATTTTCATCATAGGTACACTTCAACTATGAGAGACAAAATGAGAAAAAAAAATCCAGGAAATCACATTGTAGGATTTTTAAAGAATTTATTTGTAAATTATGGTGGAAAATAATTATTTGGTCAATAACAAAAGTTCAACTCAATACTTTGTAACATAACCTTTGTTGGCAATGACAGAGGTCAAACGTTTTTTTCTCATTTTGTCTCTCATAGTTGAAGTGTACCTATGATGAAAATTACAGACCTCTCTCATCTTTCAAAGTAGGAGAATTTGCACAATCAGTGGCTGACTAAATACTTTTTGGCCCCACTGTATGTGTGTGTGTGTGTGTGTGTGTCTGCCCTACGATGGACTGGCGCCCCGTCCAGGGTGTTACTGTGTGCCTTGCGCCAATAGAAAAGCTGGGATAGGCTCCAGCTGAGCCCCCCCCCCCCCCCAGCCCCTAATTGGATAAGCAGTTAAGAAAGTGAGTGAGTGAGTTAATAACAAAATTAACAAATATTTGAAACAGTTTTAATAACAAAATTGATTAACGGAGAGTTAGTTTGCAGTAGTTTTTTTCTCGTTACATTATGCATAACGTCAAGCCACATTAGTGAGATGCCCTGTTTAAATTGTCTTCTTCCGCTGAATAATGTATATGACCATTGCTCATTGGGGTGTACCTGTGTACACTCTTGCACCCCAGTGTTTTGAAATACTGCCAGACCCACCACAGCCTTGACCAGAATAAAGCAAGTAGTGATGATAAAAAAAAAATGGATTTGTATATTTTCCATTGTATAATCATGTGTCAGTGTGTGAATGTGTTTTTAAGCATGTGTGTTTGTGTGTGTGTCATCTATGAGGAAGCTGAGGCGAAGGCAGAGATGGGGACTCGAGTCTGCGACGTAAGTCATACACACAGCGACTTCAGACTCGACTCGGACTCATTTCAAATGACGGACTCAACTCATGACTCACAAAAAAACTAAAAAATTAGTTACGTGTGACAATCAGAATCAGAATCAGCTTTATTCGCCAAGTATGTTTACACACACAAGGAATTTGTTTCCGGCTGTTGTTAGCTCTCTACAATTTACAAACAACACAATATACAGACAAGACTATGTAGACTCTCTACAATTTACAAACAATACAATATACAGACAAGACTATGTAGACAATGTACCTGTACAAATTTACATGTATGTATAATTGTCACACTAATGCTGCTGACGTAACTAATGCTGCTTTTGTTGTCCACAAGTCATTTTTTGTGAGTCATGAGTTGAGTCCGTCATTTGAAATGAGTCCGAGTCGAGTCTGAATTCGCTGTGTGTATGACTTACGTCGCAGACTCGAGTCCCCCTCTCTGCCTTTGCCTCAGCTTCCTCATAGATGACACAAACACACATGCTTAAAAACACATTCACACACTGACACATGATTATACAATGGAAAATATACTAATCAAATTTTTTTTTTATCACTACTTGCTTTATTCTGGTCAAGGCTGTGGTGGGTCTGGCAGTATTTCAAAACACTGGGGGTGCAAGGGTGGCACACACTCCCACATTCAGTCAATCACACCTAAGGCAATTTAGTGCAGCCACTTGAATACAGAAAGACAGACAGTGATTAAAAGCAATAATTAAACTCAAGACCTAAGAGACCATGTTGCTGTGTGACACGCACTCTGAATTTTCTATACTGATTTGGTTTGTACACTTGGTCTGACCCGCATGGATTTCTGAATATTATGAATGAGCGTGAACCTTAAAATCCAATTATGCATGCATGTAAAAGTCTGTGTGTTAAAGAAAAAAAAAAGAAAGAATCACAAGAGAATACGAGGCCATTGTATGTCTTTAAGTGTGTGTGTGTGTGTGCCTGTGTGTTTATGTGTGTGCTGCCAGTGTCCCCAGCAAAAGCTTTGTCCGAGTATAAGGGCAAAGTCAAGTCCCAAAATGCCACTCAGTCAGACATAGCCATCACTTCAGGTAACCTTTGACCCTGCAATGCTCCTTTTGCTGATGGAACCCAGTTCGGCAAACAGTTCTAAGCACTAGGCACTTGCCAGGTCACTGGAGACCAGAATAAATTAGCTTTTGCAATATCTCATGTCAGTTTAAAGGCTGTCACTTGCAGTAACCAGTGGGGATTAACTGCATATATCACCAGTAAAAGAAAGAAAAGATCCTGAAGAAAATGATTTATATGTAAATGTAAATTAAAAGAATGGCCTAAAATATCCACATACACATATACCTAACATTTTAAAAGGAAAAAAGTTTTATTAAGTACAGCAAGTTAAAGCTTAGGGAGCGGAGCTGTCTATTATGCTAGTGCATAACCACTGAGATCCGGGTTTGAATCTTAGCTGTGCTATTGGCAAGCCAGGCGTCTTCACACATACAGTATGATTGGCTATGTCTGAGGAGGGTGGCACTGTGATGATTTGGTGCACTGTCCAGTTTTTTGTTGATGAAAATGAAATAAATAGCAAGTTTAGGAAGGAAAAAAAATTAAGGAATGACATCAGCTATAACAAGCCCAGTAATAATTCTTCATATTTGAGGCAATGTACACTATATGGCCAAAAGTTTGTGGATACATAATCATGAGCTTGTTGAAAATCCTATGCCAAGACCATGAGACTTACACTGACCAGCCATAACATTAAAACCACCTCCTTGTTTCTACTCTCACTTTCCATTTTATCAGCTCCACTTACCATATAGGAGCACTTTGTAGTTCTACAATTACTGACTGCAGTCCATCTGTTTCTCTTTGTTAGCCCCCTTTCATGCTGTTCTTCAATGGTCAGCACTCTCCCAGTACCACTACAAAGTAGGTATTATTTGGGTGGTGGATCATTCTCAGCACTGCAGTGACACTGACATGGTGGTGGTGTGTTAGTGTGTTGTGCTGGCATGAGTGGATAAGACACAATGCCGATGGGAGTGTTTAAACACCTCACTGTCACTGCTGGACTGAGAATAGTCCACCAACCAAAACCATCCAGCCAACAGCACCCCATGGGCAGCGTTCTGTGACTACTGATGAAGGTCTAGAAGATGACCAATTCAAACAGCAGCAATAGATGAGCTATCGTCTCTGACTTTACATCTACAAGGTGGACCAACTAGGTAGGAGTGTCTAATAAAGTGGACAGTGAGTGGACACGGTATTTAAAAACTCCAACAGCGCTGCTGTGTCTGATCCACTCATACCAGCACAACACACACTAACACACCATCACCATGTAATTGTCACTGCAGTGCTGAGAATCATCCACCACCTAAATAATACCTGCTATGTGGTGGTCCTGACCACTGAAGAACAGGGTTAAAGCAGGCTAAAAAGGTATGTAGAGAAACAGATGGACTACAGTCAGTAATTTAAAAATGTGTCTGTGAGACCTTGAGTCAATTTAATCTAAATAGCATTTGTAAGGTCAGGCTGAGAATGAGGCTTACTATGCAATCAGTGTTCTGATCAATCCAAATAACGAATTCTGCTCACTACCAGAATACTTAAAAGAAAAAATTCTAGATATCAGTTTGTGATCTGAAACCCAAATGCAATTGGATTTTGTAACAATACAACAATCTGAAGTATAAAAACAATTTCAAAGTTATTTAAAGTTCTGACTATAACTCTATTTAGATGCTGTATCAGAACTTTAAACTTTTATACATGAAAGCCTTCTAATGTGATGCTGCAAAAAGTGGGCTAACATTCCTCCGAAGTTATAAAATATAAGGTATTTTAGTCACTTATTTTATTTATATAAAATAAACTATTTGCCTCCAACTTTGTGTCAACAGACTGGTAAATGTCCATTCGGCTCCAGCATGATTGTGCTGCTGTACACACAACAAGGTCCATAAACACATGGCTTAAAAAATGTGTCCTTCAAAGAGCCCTGATCCCAGCTTTATTAAACACTTTTGGAATAAATTGTGTGTAAAAGTGTTGATTCCAAACCAGGACCTCATTAATTCTTTCTTTCCGCCAGACACTCAAAAATCTTGTGACAAGCCTTCCAAGAAGAGCGGAGGAATATTAATGCCAATGGTTTTGGAATATAATGACCAGGAAGCTCATGGTCTGGTGTCCATATATTTTTGGCTAAATAGTGTGTGTGTGTATATATATATATACAGTGTATCACAAAAGTGAGTACACCCCTCACATTTCTGCAAATATTTCATTATATCTTTTCATGGGACAACACTATAGAAATAAAACTTGGATATAACTTAGAGTAGTCAGTGTACAACTTGTATAGCAGTGTAGATTTACTGTCTTCTGAAAATAACTCAACACACAGCCATTAATGTCTAAATAGCTGGCAACATAAGTAAGTACACCCCACAGTGAACATGTCCAAATTGTGCCCAAAGTGTCAATATTTTGTGTGACCACCATTATTATCCAGCACTGCCTTAACCCTCCTGGGCATGGAATTCACCAGAGCTGCACAGGTTGCTACTGGAATCCTCTTCCACTCCTCCATGATGACATCACGGAGCTGGTGGATGTTAGACACCTTGAACTCCTCCACCTTCCACTTGAGGATGCGCCACAGGTGCTCAATTGGGTTTAGTCCATCACCTTTACCTTCAGCTTCCTCAGCAAGGCAGTTGTCATCTTGGAGGTTGTGTTTGGGGTCGTTATCCTGTTGGAAAACTGCCATGAGGCCCAGTTTTCGAAGGGAGGGGATCATGCTCTGTTTCAGAATGTCACAGTACATGTTGGAATTCATGTTTCCCTCAATGAACTGCAGCTCCCCAGTGCCAGCAACACTCATGCAGCCCAAGACCATGATGCTACCACCACCATGCTTGACTGTAGGCAAGATACAGTTGTCTTGGTACTTCTCACCAGGGCACCGCCACACATGCTGGACACCATCTGAGCCAAACAAGTTTATCTTGGTCTCGTCAGACCACATGGCATTCCAGTAATCCATGTTCTTGGACTGCTTGTCTTCAGCAAACTGTTTGCGGGCTTTCTTGTGCGTCAGCTTCCTTCTGGGATGACGACCATGCAGACCGAGTTGATGCAGTGTGCGGCGTATGGTCTGAGCACTGACAGGCTGACCTCCCACGTCTTCAACCTCTGCAGCAATGCTGGCAGCACTCATGTGTCTATTTTTTAAAGCCAACCTCTGGATATGACGCCCAAACACGTGGACTCAACTTCTTTGGTCGACCCTGGCGAAGCCTGTTCCGAGTGGAACCTGTCCTGGAAAACCGCTGTATGACCTTGGCCACCATGCTGTAGCTCAGTTTCAGGGTGTTAGCAATCTTCTTATAGCCCAGGCCATCTTTGTGGAGAGCAACAATTCTATTTCTCACATCCTCAGAGAGTTCTTTGCCATGAGGTGCCATGTTGAATATCCAGTGGCCAGTATGAGAGAATTGTACCCAAAACACCAAATTTAACAGCCCCGCTCCCCATTTACACCTGGGACCTTGACACATGACACCAGGGAGGGACAACGACACATTTGGGCACAATTTGGACATGTTCATTGTGGGGTGTACTCACTTATGTTGCCAGCTATGTAGACATTAATGGCTGTGTGTTGAGTTATTTTCAGAAGACAGTAAATCTACACTGCTATACAAGTTGTACACTGACTACTCTAAGTTATATCCAAGTTTCATGTCTATAGTGTTGTCCCATGAAAAGATATAATGAAATATTTGCAGAAATGTGAGGGGTGTACTCACTTTTGTGATACACTGTATATGTATACACCAACCAGGCAAATCATTATGACAGGTGAAGTGAATAACACTGAGTATCTCTTCATCACAGCACCTGTTAGTGGGTGGGATATATTAGGCAGCAAGTGAACATTTTATCCTCAAAGTTGATGTGTTAGAAGCAGGAAAAATGTTTGACAAGGGCCAAATTGTGATGGCTAGACGACTGGGTCACAGCATCTCCAAAACTGCAGCTCTTGTGGGCTGTTCCCAATCTGCAGTGGTCAGTATCTGTCAAAAGTGGTCCAAGGAAGGAACAGTAATAAACCGGTGATGAGCATCAGTGGGATGTGCTGGACAAACAAGTCCCATCCATGGAGGCCCCACCTCACAATTTACAGGAGTTAAAGGATCTGCTGCTAACATCTTGGTGCCAGATACCACAGCATACCTTCAGGGGTCTACTGGAGTCCATGCCTCAATGGGTCAGGGCTGTTTTGGCAGCAAAAGAGGGACCAACACAATATTAGGAAGGTGGTCATAATGTTATGCCTGATCGATGTATATATACATTAAATCCTGTTTTCTCCAAAGCATGTTAATGACTGGGCATGTGTGCATTGTTAACCAGTGAAAGAAATGGCATTGGGATGCAATGTAGGACGACCTGCTGGGAATGTCATGGTACCAGATACCATAGAACTCCTACAGATGTCTTGTGGAGTCCATGTCTTAGTGAATCAGGGCTGTTTTGACAGCATATTAGGTGGGTGGTCCTAATGTCTTGTCTCATTACATTGGGCATTCTAGTGAATAGTAGTTATTTATATGAAATATGTGATTTGATGACTTTGATATAAAATGTTAATGAACTCCAAAGCTCTGCACAGAATGCAGACCAACAACACTGAACAGATTTGGGATCATTTGGAATGTCTATTGAAAGCCAGGCAATATTTGCTTATGCAATATTAGAGACTTAACCTACAGATGTGTTTTTAACTGAATAGGCACAACTCACACAGAAAAGTGGAGTATATACATATATATGTACAGTATATATATATATATATATATATATATATATATATATATATGTGTATATATATATATATATATGTATATATATATATATATTAGGGCTGTCAAACGATTAAAAATTTTAATTTTTCTGCGATTAATCTCAGAATTTCATATAGTTAATCGCGATTAATCGCATTAAAAAAAATCTGTGTAAATGTTATAGAAAACAAGGATTTTTAAGTGAAATGTTACAATTAAAATGGTGAACACATTTTATGCTAAATGTACTTATGTTAAAAACTGCTGGGACAAGAGAAAACTGTAAGGGAGTTTTATTCACTCACATACTAGGCAGTAAATGTCAGATTGTAGGTTAGAATTTCTCCATCAGCAAACATTGTAGATCAGCGGTGCTTTAGGTGGGATAAGGCGTAGTTATTGTATCAGACTTGTCTGTGGTTGTATCGTGACGATGGTTTGATGGACGTTTCTACACGAAGTGAGTGTGTTTTGACCCTTTGGGGCTTCCATAGTTCATGAACTAACGTGCTCGACTCAGCTTTCCGGTATTCGGTACAGAAGAAGAAGTTAATTAAGTGTAATAAAGTGTTCTGCTCCCGACAACTTGTGAATATAGCGTGTATTTATTTCTTTATTATGCAAGTGCATCACTACCACGATCGATTACATTATGTTAACAAACCGCAAATGAAAAACGGTGGCAAGTCCGACATTAAAACGTTTGTTCTACCAGTCAAGTGTCAACATGAACTAGAATTTGCGTTAATGGCACTAATTTTTTTAATCGCGTTAAATTGAGGTCGCGTTAATGCGTTATTATCGCGTTAACTTCGACAGCCCTAATATATATATATATATTAGGGCTGTCAAACGATTAAAAATTTTAATCGCGATTAATCTCAGAATTTCATATAGTTAATCGCGATTAATCGCATTAAAAAAAATCTGTGTAAATGTTATAGAAAACAAGGATTTTTAAGTGAAATGTTACAATTAAAATGGTGAACACATTTTATGCTAAATGTACTTATGTTAAAAACTGCTGGGACAAGAGAAAACTGTAAGGGAGTTTTATTCACTCACATACTAGGCAGTAAATGTCAGATTGTAGGTTAGAATTTCTCCATCAGCAAACATTGTAGATCAGCGGTGCTTTAGGTGGGATAAGGCGTAGTTATTGTATCAGACTTGTCTGTGGTTGTATCGTGACGATGGTTTGATGGACGTTTCTACACGAAGTGAGTGTGTTTTGACCCTTTGGGGCTTCCATAGTTCATGAACTAACGTGCTCGACTCAGCTTTCCGGTATTCGGTACAGAAGAAGAAGTTAATTAAGTGTAATAAAGTGTTCTGCTCCCGACAACTTGTGAATATAGCGTGTATTTATTTCTTTATTATGCAAGTGCATCACTACCACGATCGGTTACATTATGTTAACAAACCGCAAATGAAAAACGGTGGCAAGTCGGACATTAAAACGTTTGTTCTACCAGTCAAGTGTCAACATGAACTAGAATCTGCGTTAATGGCACTAATTTTTTTAATCGCGTTAAATTGAGGTCGCGTTAATGCGTTATTATCGCGTTAACTTCGACAGCCCTAATATATATATATATATTAGGGCTGTCAAACGATTAAAAATTTTAATCGCGATTAATCTCAGAATTTCATATAGTTAATCGCGATTAATCGCATTAAAAAAAATCTGTGTAAATGTTATAGAAAACAAGGATTTTTAAGTGAAATGTTACAATTAAAATGGTGAACACATTTTATGCTAAATGTACTTATGTTAAAAACTGCTGGGACAAGAGAAAACTGTAAGGGAGTTTTATTCACTCACATACTAGGCAGTAAATGTCAGATTGTAGGTTAGAATTTCTCCATCAGCAAACATTGTAGATCAGCGGTGCTTTAGGTGGGATAAGGCGTAGTTATTGTATCAGACTTGTCTGTGGTTGTATCGTGACGATGGTTTGATGGACGTTTCTACACGAAGTGAGTGTGTTTTGACCCTTTGGGGCTTCCATAGTTCATGAACTAACGTGCTCGACTCAGCTTTCCGGTATTCGGTACAGAAGAAGAAGTTAATTAAGTGTAATAAAGTGTTCTGCTCCCGACAACTTGTGAATATAGCGTGTATTTATTTCTTTATTATGCAAGTGCATCACTACCACGATCGGTTACATTATGTTAACAAACCGCAAATGAAAAACGGTGGCAAGTCGGACATTAAAACGTTTGTTCTACCAGTCAAGTGTCAACATGAACTAGAATCTGCGTTAATGGCACTAATTTTTTTAATCGCGTTAAATTGAGGTCGCGTTAATGCGTTATTATCGCGTTAACTTCGACAGCCCTAATATATATATATATATAACGCCATGTAAATGTCTGTGCTTTTGAAATTGGATGTCTAATAAGCTAATAGGCAGGTGTCCACATAGTTTTGGCCATATAGAGCAAATGTATACCAGCTAAATGCGTGTATGTATTTTTCTGAATTTTTTTCATACAAATTGTGACGATGTATGTAAATAAGGATATGTTCCTCTAACATTTAACTTTAATAAAAAGGGATGCATTTTATAATTTTCACACTTCTGATTTGTTTCACTATATTCTTAATACCAGTTTAAAAGTATTTAGTATTTTTCTACCTACAACTTACTATTTCCAAAAAGAAAGACATAAAACTCCATAGAGCTCTGCAGTGACTCCATGTATATCTACTGTACACGGTCATGAACTGCTCCTTTTTACCTCTCATTCAGTGGTTGAATTCATACATTTTTAATTGGGACTGAAATGAAAGGACTATTTAGGGCACTGCTGATAGCGCCTTCTGTACTGCTACAACTTTTCTATATGGTTAGAATTAACATCCCAGAACTGTCTAAGGAATAATTTTTGTAGTGTATCCATGTCTTTTTTTTTGTATATTGTGTTATTTTGTATTTGTATATATTATTTTGTATATGTTTAATTAAAATTGCATCAATTTATACCAAGATATTCAACAAAGTTAGAGTCAAAAGAAAGTATGTATAATGCAGTTCTCTATAAATTCTATAAATTCTCTATAAAAACACTATAAATTCCCAACAAACTACTTAACAGGTCATGTGATAGTGTGAATTTCATTTAAAATAATTAAATGAATGCCTGTAAAAGTATAATGATATACTACACTACCCTGTTTGTGTGAACAGATGCATTATGCATGTACAGTATATTTGTTTTAAAATGAACTTCGGCCCACTCTTCTTTGCAGAATTGTCTTAATTTGGCTACAGTGGAGGATTTCAATTGCATGTTTAAGGTCTTGCCACAGCATCTCTATAGGATTCAAGACAGGACTTTGACTCAGCCACTCCAAAATTTCAATTTATTTTCTTGTAAGCCATTCAGAAATGGACTTTTCATGTGTGCTAAGTAGGGCTGGCTTGATACCACTTTTTCATGTCTGATACGATACCAATACTGCAAATTGAGTATCTGCCGATGCCGATACCAATCCGATACCGTCATTACTCCCCTCAAACAACTAAGCAGTAATAATACATGTCTCAATGCACCATGGTTAAACTAGCTATCTAAATAACAATGCTCACACTGTGAAACATATATACAGAACCTACATCATCACACTTCTGCAAAACTGCTGTTTTTATTTTAACTTACTCACAGAACATTTAGCAGCATTTTTGCTTTTACTTACGTTCAAGCTGTTGTTCACGTGACAAATCTCGCTTTATGGAGTGTCGTCCACAGTGTCTACAATTGGAAGATGTGGATGTCAATCAAACGTGATGGACCAATAAGAATTGACGCAGAGCTGTCACATTTTTTGATTATTAAACCCTGCTGGATTTTGAAGAGGACATCTGTGGCTAAACAGGAAATGGTGTAGTTTGTTTTATTTTATAACACTAATGGATTAATCGTTAAGGATGTGAGAGATCTCCAAGCCAGGAGAAAGGTTTTCTTGATCTCAGGTGAGCGATTTATCATTTATAAAGCGATTTTTATTGTGTTTAAACAGTGTTTTTAGATGTGGCAGTAGTAGATGATTTTTATTGTGTTTAAATACTTATTAGGATCCGCGAAGTGGAGTGCCTAAAACGTCTTTCCCCGTGATAAAATCATAGCAGTAACGCACGGTCTCGAGTGGCTTATTGCTTTTATAAAACGGCGGTCAACATAAAATATAATAAAATACAACAATGTTCAATTTATAAATGTTTTTATTTACAAAAACACTTACAAAAAGCATTCTTCCGCGACCCCAGGTAGTTCGTTAACAGTGTTGCTAGGCAACATGAGGGCGAACATAACATTCACTTTTTCTTTTCAGTGGCGTATTAATATGGAATGATGTGAGGTGGTCATAGGTGTGCGTTTATCGGGGATTTTACAATGGCTTCGAACGCGGCTCAGCCAATCAGATTTTAGGACCGGAACTATACGTTTTATAACAGTGTTTTTAGATGTGGTGGTAGTAGATGATTTTTTAAAATGCTAAAAGTTGAAGTAGATCAGTGTGTTTTAATTTCCGAATGGCTGTGGAGATGAGTTGTAGATCAGTGGCACATGTTAATGATGTCATCAAGATGCACCTTGTTACGGCAGTTGCCGAGTAAGCTGGCATTAAATGACACTCTGTTATAACGTATCTTGGTGTGTTATTTGCTTTACACACAAACAATGGCCTTATTTACATTAAGTGTTATTTACATTAAGTGTTATTTACATTAAGCAACAGTAAAAAGTATCACTGGTCACTCTTGGTGCTGAATTATATAGGTGTGACACTTACTTGCAATTACTTTTCACAGTGTTTATATATGTGTTTATTTAACACCATTTATAGAAATTGTCATTCTATGGGTGGTTTAAACAATAATTATGCTCCCTTCCATTATAACAGGTTCTACTCCTAATAGGCATTAGACAAGAAGTGTTTTATGTGTATACTTATGTCAATTCAGTTAAAAGAACATTCGTGAAGGCTGGTCAAGAAGGCCTTCCCCAAACTATTGCCGCAAATGATTCTATATATCTGGTGATGGGTGTTAAAACTACTAAACTCTAAAATTAAAAGGGCCGTCCACATACTTTTGGTCTTTTGATGCATATACTTTTAAAACTATGAAGTGTAGCTTATTACATACATTTTCATACACATTTTACCAGTTTGACCATCCTAATGACCCAGACCCAAATAATAACCATTGTATTTATTATTTGGGAGTAAATTCAGTTATTTTCATTAAAGTATAATAATTCTATATTTTATATCTTACTCTCAGATTCTCAGTCTATAGATTAATCAATTCATTCACTTTGTCAGCTTTCTCCGTCTCTCTGTTTCTCTTCCTCACTTTAAACAATGGTGTATAATGTGTTCATGTTCTGTCTCATTAAAATCTTTTTCTTTCACATTTTAGCTGAAGGACACAGCTGAACCTGTCCAATTAAAAACTCTCTTTTATTCCCTCTACACACACACACACACACACACACACACACACACACACACACACACACACACCTCTACAATTAATGATGGCTCACTGCTGGCATTTAGACCAGACCATATCAGGTCACTTAGTATGATGTACCTGCTTTAAGCCCAGTGAAATTACACCACCATGACCCTATCAAGACACTTTAGTTAACGAATGTGTGTGTGTTTGGGAAAGGGGTATGACTGACCGACTGACTGAAAGGAAGCAAAAGAGTGTGCATATACTGTACATTTAAAAATATTTCATTAATTTATACTTTAGTCGTTTATTCCTTAGCAAAACAATAATAAAAAGCATCATGTGTACATCCAAAGGCTTTTGAAAGCTGCTCCTTTTGCCAGAGTTTGCCAGAGGCTCATACCTTTTTTCCCCTTCGGACAGCACGCCAATCCATCGCAGGGCATCATGTCTGTAGACACCCGACTGGCTAATAGCATTGCTGGAGATTTGAACCTTGGATCCCAGTGGTAGTGAGCTAGAACTTAGTTCTAAATTTGCCATTAGTGGATCAACAACACATCTAAATATATCCACAATACTTACATCAGCAATACATACACCAATCAGCCATACCATTAAAACCACCTCCTTGTTTCTACACTCACTGTCCATTTTATCAGCTCCACTTACCATATAGAAGCACTGTGTAGTTCTACAATTACTGACTGTAATCTGACTCCATCCGTTTCTCTACATGCTTTGTTAGCCCCCTTTTATGCTGTTCTTCAATGGTCAGGACTGCCAGGTATTATTTGGGTGGTGGATCATTCTCAGCACTGCGGTGACACTGACATGGTGGTGGTGTGTTAGTGTGTGTTGTGCTGGTATGAGTGGATAAGACACAGCAGCGCTGCTGGAGTTATTAAACACCTCACTGTCACTGCTGAACTGAGAATAGTCCACCAACCAAAAATATATCCGGCCAACAGCACCCTGTGGGCAGTGTCCTGTGACCACTGATGAAGGTCTAGAAGATGACTCAACTCAAACAGCAGCAATAGATGATCGATCGTCGCTGACTTTACATCTACAAGGTGGACCAACTAGGTAGCAGTGTGTAATAGAGTGGACAGTGAGTGGACACAGTATTTAAAAACTCCAACAGCGCTGCTGTGTCTGATCCACTCATACCAGTACAACACACACTAACATACCACCACGTCATAGTCACTGCAGTGCTGAGAATCATCCACCACCTAAATAATACCTACTCTGTGGTGGTCCTGACCATTGAAAAACAGGGTGAAAGCAGGCTAAAGAAGTATGTAGAGAAACAGATGGAATACAGTCAGTAATTGTAGAAGTGCATCTATATGGTAAGTGGAGCTGATAACATGGACAGTAAGTGTAGAAACAAGGAGGTGGTTTTAATGTTATGGCTGATCAGTGTTGCCTGTTAATGAGGGCCGCACGGTGGCTTGGTGGGTAGCACTGTCGCCTCCCGGCAAGAAGGTCCTGGATTCAATTACCAGGTGGAGCAGTCCAGGTCCTTTCTGTGTGTAGTTTGCATGTTCTCCCTGTGTCTGCATGAGTTTCCTCCGGGAGCTCCGGTTTCCTCCCACAGTCCAAAGACGTGCAAGTGAGGTGAACTGGAGATACAAAATTGTCCATGACTGTGTTTGACATTAAACTTGTGAACTGATTAATCTTGTATAACCAGTAACCTGTCCTGTCATGTATGTAACCAATGTGTGTAAAACATGACGTTAAAATCCTAATAAGTAAATAAATATTTTAGCTTATGAAAATAAACAAAACACCACATAGTTTTTTACATAATTATTCAGACTTATTCTAATTCTTAAGCTTCACATTACTGTATTAAATAATAGCCAGCAGCAATGGTTTGAACAATATATAAGACAATTACTACCTTTGCTTCGTGCAAAATGAATCTATTTGACATCTGTTGCAGATGTTTTCAAATTTGCTGCTGTTTTTACACCCAGAACTTTAAGTAAATTAGGGACAGATAAATACACAAACTAATGAGAGGAAATGAGACACTGATGAAAACAATTACTGAGAAAACTAATAAGAACATGAGGCAAGAGACAAGCATGTTGCAGAAGGTGATGAAGTGGAAGCGGATTGGAAGATCCTGACACGTTTTAACACTGCTTCTAATTTAAAAAAGGGCATGATTTGCAGTCCTGTGGGAGCAGTTTTCTAAAGTGACAGGGAAATACCCTACATTACAGCATACATGACCTGCCTGAGATCAGAACAGATGCTTCTTATTGTGACTGAACAAGCAAGAGCAGGATCATTATTATCCTTTATTATTCTGGTGTCAAATGAGATTAATCTCACAGTGATAAGGCATAATTACTGAGGATACCACACTCCCTATGTGGGCTAAAGTTATTAATTTGATTTATATCTTTCTTCTCAGTCCTATTTTTAATCATGGTTCACACTTAGTAATGCAAAAATGAATAAAACACCTGACAATATTAAATCTGTTAATCATTTTTGTATGGCTGGTGGAATCTATAAAGCTGTTATATAGACATTAAATACAACAGAATTCTCTCTCACTCTCAGCACTTTACACAAAACAGCATTAATCACCAATCTGATTGAAAAATCTCTAAAAATCCCTCATAATGAAAAGGATTACATACAATTTTAACGTGACCCTGATCTATTAGCCCTACTTGCATGGGATAAGTTTTACATGGGATAATAAAAACTGTTACAGTTTGAATTAATTTTCTACAAATTTAATTAACTTTTACAGAGGTAATTATGGAAAATGAACTAACAAAATATGTGGCATATGGACCTGGGTTTTTATGAATCTCTGGTCACTTGTCTTTGTGAAGTTTGGGATGTCTTCTTCCACCCTCTCAAAACATTTAGAAAGTTAATTTGCTATTTTAATTTGACTCAATATACACCGATCAGGTATAACATTATGACCACCTGCTTGTTTCTACACTCACTGTCCATTTTATCAGCTCCACTTACCATATAGACACACTTTGTTCTACAATTACTGACTGTAGTCCATCTGTTTCTCTACATACTGTTTTAGCCTGCTTTCATCCTGTTCTTCAATGGTCAGGACCCCCACAGGGCCACCACAAAGTAGGTATTATTTAGGTGGTGGATCATTCTCAGCACTGCAGTGACATTGACATGGTGGTGGTGTGTTAGTGTGTGTTGTGCTGGTATTAGTGGATCAGACACAGCAGCGCTGCTGGAATTTTAAATACCGTGTCCACTCACTGTCCACTCTATTAGTCACTACTACCTAGTTGGGTTACCTTGTAGATGTAAAGTCAGAGACGATCTCTCATCTATTGCTGCTGTTTGAGTTGGTCATCTTCTAGACCTTCATCAGTGGTCACGGGACGCTGCCCACAGAGCACTGTTGGCTGGATATATTTTTGGTTGGTGGACTTTTCTCAGTCCAGCAGTGACAGTGAGGTGTTTAAAAACTCATACCAGCACAACACACACTAACACACCACCACCATGTCATTGTCACTTCAGTGCTGAGAATGATCCAACACCCAATTAATACCTACTCTGTAGTGGTCCTGGGAGAATCCTGACCATTGAAGAACAGCATAAAAGGGGGCTAACAAAGCATGAGAAAAAGATGGACTACAGTCAGTAATTGTAGAACTACAAAGTGCTTCTATATGGTAAGTGGAGCTGATGAAATGGACAGTGAGTGTAGAAAGAAGAAGGTGGTTTTTATATTATGGCTGATTGGTGTATATGAGAGTGTGGGCACCCTGCAATAGATTGGTGCCTTTTTCGGTGTCTGTGTATACTTCTATGTCAATTTCTTGTACATGTTTCAAGAAAAAAAAGAAAAATAAATAATAATAAAATAAAAATGTATATAACAAATTAAATTTTTACATTTAAGATTTATTCATGAACTATTTTTCCAATAATGAAAAAAAAAACACTGGTTTGGGACAAATATATCTAAATATATTATTTGAATGTAGATTTGTTACTTAGTTATCTTAAGTAATATAATAGAAAGTGATTCCTGTTCTGTTTTAATTTCATTGCTTTCAGGATGCAGGAGTTTTATCACAAAGAAGATGCGTACAATTATATTACAGATGTCACCTTTGTAAAGATAAATAACCTTCTCTACACAGCAAAGCAACCAATTACAGTAGACACTAAGCAGTACTTTTCCAGCATCTTGGCACAATTTGCTACATTGCTTGTCAAGGACATTCATTACTGGCACATGATTCAGACTTCCATAAATAAGCACTACAAATTTACATACATAACTCAGAATTTAATGACTGGAAAACACACAATTAGGTGGTACATTAAAACTATGTGTGCTTTTTGAATTATGTAAAGATTCCACACACACATATTTGGGTGGCACAGTGACACATCATGTGGTTCGAACATCACCTCTGGTCACTGAATTTGCCATAGATACATGAAAGCTCATACTTAACAATTTTGAATATACAACAAAATTGGCAGGTTTTTTTTTTTCAGCTAAGCTCTGTATCCACTGTAATCCTGACCTGCATGTAGCAGTCACCAATGATAAATTATTAATAAATTATGTTCTTTGTTTCACCTGAAAATAAATATTAATTAAGGTGTTTTAGTTACAGTTAACAGTTCTGGACCTTAACAACTGAACATATTATGCAGCTTCCTCCATTCATCAACCATTCATCAAACACACATTCATTATATTGTGATGGCAATAGCAAGCCACCACTTGAGCTCCTCAGTTGCTTGAATTGTATCCTGACTTAGCTGTTAGTCCCTTTGGAGTAAAGCATCTGGCAAACAGCTTTTATACATCGCAGTTTAATACACATGGCCTAAACTTATCCCAAGTCTGATTTTGCGCTGTTTAAATAGATACAGCAGTTTGCTCAATAATTGGACACATCTACCTATTTATCAATATATCTATTTTATTTATGTTTATCTACTTTGGATTTCAAGTAATTTTTTTTAAATATTAATACATTACCCATTTTTGTCTAGGAAAATAATAGGTGTATGTGTGTATAGCATTTTGTTTTTTTTCTGACATTATTTTACATAGCTCAGGGCACCACAAAGACTACCCAAAAACAGCAATTTCTGGAAAAATGAAATAGTTCATTAAAAAAGAATAACAGTGCCGCTCAGGTGGTGCAGCAGTAAAAACACACTCTGGGACCAGAGCTGGTATCTTAAATACATCGTATCGAGTCTCAGCTCTGCCTGCCGGCTGGGCTGAGCAGCCACATGAACAACGATTGGCCTGTTGTTCTGATAGGGGTAGAATTAAGCCGGAGAGGTTCTCTCTCATAACTAATGCAATTATGACCTCTGCTGGCTGATTGATGGCACCTGCACAGAGATGTGAAAGGAGTGCTCTCAGGGTGTGTCTCTCCATACAAAGTGTAGGTGACAAGATGCATACGACATGCTGCCCATGTGTCAGAGGGGGAGTGGGTTAGCTTCATTCTCCTCAATCAGAGCGGGGATCAGCATTGATGGAGAGGAAGCATGGAGCAATTGGACGTGTTAAAAGGGAGGAAAAAAAGGGAGAGAAAATGCATAGACAATATATATATATTTTATCTAAATATATTTCTGTTTATCTACTGTACTTTGGATTTCAAGTACATATTTAAAAATATTGATACATTACCTATTTTTGTCTAGGAAAATAATAGGTGTATGTGTGTATAGCATTTTGTTTTTTTCTGACATTATTTTACATAGCTCAGGGCACCACAAAGACTACCCAAAAACAGCAATTTTTGGCAAAATAAAATAATTCATTAAAAAAGAATAAAGGCAGTAATCCGAAATGCCATTCATCATTGGGACGTAAATATAATCTAATGCTGAAGTCAACAACATACTGTCAGATGAGGAGTAAAACAGATGACTCCAAGGTAAAGGTAAAAATTAGGCAGACATATCAATCAACATACAATGAGACTACAGCATCCAAGGCACAAAGGAACTAGACTCTAATAGCATGGCTTAAAGTTCCAAGATAAATGTAAGACTTCACCACGACACACAAAGACAAGGGAAACAAATTAGTCACAGCTGCACACATTGATCACTAGACATTAAAAGGGCATTGCAGGGAGAGTAGAACAGTAGAAAGAGGTTAAACAAAGACATAAAAGTTTTAACAACACACTTTTATTATAAGAGATCAAATGATGAACATAGCCTTTGTGTATGTGGTGGGCAGAGGTTTAATAAAATTGTGAATAAAATGGTAATAATGAATTATTATTTTCAACCTAAACAACTCATCTCACAGTTTTGTTGATTAAAACAAAGATTTTATGTAATTTTTACAGGTCAACTGCTCTCATCATGTTATATTGTCAAAAATAGAATGATGGTCTGCATGTATCATAGATGGCTGTATATCTAAATTAAACATACACCCAAGCCATTACCATTAAAAGCATTAATACTAGTATAGCTTGAGAAACTAGAGTTTCAGGTTACCAGGTTAGCACTAAAACTGTTTATCGAAAGCTTAATGGATTGTTTTTTTTTTTTATATCAGTCCTAAGATCATCACGTGCAATGCCATTGACAATGCCCACCTAAGTAAGCTTCATAAACTTGCCTAACCTGCACATACTGCTGATCTTCAATTGATAAGAAGCCTCAGTCTGTCAGCAGTAATAGATATTGCATTCTTTTGGGTATTTGTGTCAAAGAACCAGTGGGAGTGGGAAATAGAGTGGGAAAATTCCTCACTTGTCATGGATATTTAAACTGTGAAAACCCTTTGAGCATATCTGCATTAACAGATCACAGCAACAGCACAGATGTAGGCACCTCTTTTTTAAGTAATAAAATACACTGACCAGCCATAACATTAAAACCACCACCTTATTTCTACACTCACTGTCCATTTATCAGCTCCACTTACCATATAGAAGCACTTTGTAGTTCTACAATTACTGACTGTAGTCCATCTATTTCTCTACATGCTTTGTTAGCCCCCTTTCATGCTGTTCTTGCAGTGATAGCTCAGTGGTTAAGGTACTGGACTAGTAAACAGAAGGTTGCCGGTTCAAGCCCCGCCACCACCAAGTTGCCACTGTTGGGTCCCTGAGCAAGGCCCTTAACCCTCAATTGCTCATCGTGTTCAGCTCATTGTGTAAGTCGCTTTGGATAAAAGCGTCTGCTAAATGCTGAAAATGTAAATGTAAAATGTTCTTTAATAGTTAGGACTCTCCCAGGACCACCACAGAGTAGGTATTATTTGGGTGGTGGATCATTCTCAGCACTGCAGTGACACTGACATGGTGGTGGTGTGTTAGTGTGTGTTGTGCTGGTATGTGTGGATAAGATACAGCAGCGCTGATGGAGTTTTTAAACACCTCACTGTCACTGCTGGACTGAAAATAGCGCTGGTGTGTCTGATCCACTCATACCAACACAACACACACTAACACACCACCACCATGTCAGTCACTGCAGTGCTGAGAATGATCCACCACCCAAATAATACCTACTCTGTGGTGGTCCTGTGGTGGTCCTGACCATTGAAGAACAGGGTGAAAGGGGGCTAACAAATCATGCAGAAAAACAGATGGACTACAGTCAGTAATTGTAGAACTACAAAGTGCTCCTATATCGTAAGTGAAGCTGATAAAATGGAAAGTGAGTGTAGAAACAAGGAGGTGGTTTTAATGTTATGGCTGATTAGTGTACTTCATAATGAGTGAATCCAGTTGATATATTCCATACATGCATTCACCCTTTAAAACTCATTAAACTCTCCTTTAAGATATTTGGTACATTACTTCTAATACCCTAGTACTGTGTGCAGAGAAGCAGCTTCATATACTATGAAACTTTTAAATCTGTACACTATAAGTATGGCGTTCTTGGGATCACACGTCACCCTTCTTTTTTTCGAACATGACATGATGAATTATTGCCAAAGAGTTCTAATTTTGATTCATCTGACCATTGTTCAAAATTGTCCAAATGCTTGTGTGCATATTGGGATTAAAAATAGAATTACATGTTAATTAATTAAAAACACCAATCAAATGTCTTGAAATTCTATACACTATGTGTAATCGTTTAGTACAAATCTCTTTAGTGTGCAGTCTTTTAAAATGATGGCTACAAGGATGGCCATAGTATTACACATGCGCACACACACATAGGCAGTACTCTGACCCTCTGGATTACTGGTCTGTCCACCTCTCTGCATCTGTGCTCCTGACATTTTATTCTGATCGAACTGCAACGCTTGGTTTTGTGTGTATGTCTGGGTTTCTGCTCAGACTGATGTCATCAATAACCATTTGCCCCTGTCTGAGTGTCTCCATCACCAAGAGCAAGACCTAAAATAAGGCGATCTGTCCTCTTCATTCATAGACTGATCATCCATCATTCCACCCCTGTCCCATCTTTTCATCTCTCCTCTACCATGGAAAGGCAATTTAAAGCTTTAATATCACCTTTTAATTTGTTCTACACTTTTTATTTTATTTCTGATCCTATACATATAAAAAATAATCTTACAGAGATAGTTTTTATAAATGTAAGATGTCACACTGTCAGTTTTTATGCCACATAGGGAAAATTTATTTTTAAATACAGTGGATACTAAAATCATAGACCGTTAGGTGTTTCAGTGAATTTGTTGGTGGCAATTAAAACCAAATACAAAACACCTTAAGCCAGAGAACTTTTCAGCCTCTATTGAGTATTCATTAGATCATTTTCTCACTTATTAATTTCTCTTTAAAAAGCACTACCTCCTGATCAGGGTCACATTGGTCCAGCACCATAAATTACTGTGTAAATACTAGCGTTAAGGATTACTGTTTAACAGGCCTGGCTAAAACCAAGACTTGCTGTGTTAGATAACTAATAGGCTTAACTGGTTCATTAAGTAACCAAAAAGCAATTACTTGTACACCACTTACACTGTGTTTCTTGTTTCTACACTCACTGTTCATTTTATCAGCTCCACTTACCATATAGGAGCACTTTGTAGTTCTACAATTACTGACTGTAGTCCATCTGTTTCTCTACATACTTTTTAACCTGCTTTCACCCTGTTCTTCAATGGTCAGGACCACCACAGGACCACTACAGAGCAGGTATTATTTAGGTGGTGGATGATTCTCAGCACTGCAGTGACAATGACATGGTGGTGGTGTGTTAGTGTGTGTTGTGCTAGTATAAGTGGATCAGACACAGCAGTGCTGCTGGAGTTTTTGAATACCGTGTCCACTCTATTAAACACTCCTACCTAGTTGGTCCACCTTGTAGATGTAAAGTCAGAGACAATTGCTCATCTATTGCTGCTGTTTGAGTTGGTCATCTTCTAGACCTTCATCAGTGGTCACAGGACACTGCCCACGAAGCGCCGTTGGCTGGATATTTTTGGTTGGTGGACTATTCTCAGTCCAGCAGTTACAGTAACATGTTTAAAAACTCCATCAGCATTGCTGTGGCTGATCCACTCATACCAGCACAACACACACTAACACAACACCACCATGTCAATGTCACTGCAGTGCTGAGAATGATCCACCACCCAAATAATACCTACTCTGTGGTGGTCCTGACCATTGACAAACAGCATGAAAGGGGGCTAACAAAGCATGCAGAGAAACAGATGGACTACAGTCAGTAATTGTAGAACTACAAAGTGCTTCTATATGGTCAGTGGAGCTGATAAAATGGACAGTGAGTGTAGAAACAAGGAGTTGGTTTTAATGTTATGGCTGATCAGTGTATTTACAATAATATCAATGGTAGTCCCACTGAATTTCTTACAATTTCAATATCCTTTATACATTTTCAATGGAATTCAGTTGAGACATTGGCTAGGCCACTTAATCACCCTAACGTTTCCTTTTTTTTTTAGAAAGTGTTATGAACATCCATCTCTGCTGGTGTACTGGCTTGGCTAATCCTTTTTCAATAACATGCAATGCCCCAGTAGTGTTGACATTGATTTCATTTTGGGATGATCATCTCAAGATCAAGCTAAAATATTGGCAATCAGTTCCATTTATACAGGTTGATTAAAAATGTTCTGTCAATTGTCACATTTAGATGTACATAAGGCATTTCTGTGGGTTGTAAGGATGGAGATGATTGTGGTGCAGCTCATTGCTTATTCTTTAGAAAGTAGAGCTGGGTGGTTCCTGAATCAGTTCGAAAGTTCGAATCTTTGTACTGAATCAAGACTCATGAATCCGAAATCTTAATTAACCCGGATCCTATGAGTCCTCTGACTGACTGCTGTCAAGTACACAAGATGAGTGAGCAGGCTCACTGGAAACAGCGCAGACTCAGATGATTTGGCTGAACCGACTTTACTCCAGTCCGTGAATCTAAGCAATAAGTTAAATATTCCAGTAAACAAGCAGTTAAACACACTGGTGTTCGTTATGTGGCTGATTTTATGCACATGCTATTATTATTATTAATCAGTAGTAGAGGTATAGATTAGTAATGCAGCATATTTTCTTGTAAGCAAAACAACAACAAAATATAGTTACATTATTATTAAAATGCAAATGCTTACAGGCTACTTTAGTACTGTACCACTTAAGGAGTATCATAGCCCCCATGATAATTTTAAACCCTTGACCCATTGGTAGGTGAGTCCACCCCCCTCTCCCGCATGATCAAGATTCCACTTACAAAAAAGTGTCAACTTGTCACTGACCTGAGAAGTGTGAGGTGCCAAGAGAATTAACAGAGAAGGATATATGATGATTGCACAGAAGACAAGTGATATTTGGATGCATTTTCATGCAGTAAATCAATCGCAATCAGAATGTCAGTACAAGTGACTCAACTGACCCACGTGAACCAGATCACATTAACTCAGATTAACCCGAGTCCATAAAATGAATCGAATTTACCACCACTATTAGAAAGTAACTGTTGTGGGTGCTGCTTTTGAAATACTACAAGCTTTTTGTTTAACTTTCTTATCATTAGTCTGAGAGCATGTTATAAAATATTGTACACAACACCTCTCCAAGGTCAATTAAGGAAGGATGTTTAATTTATTACTTTTTGCTCAAGTTTTATTTAACAACATACAGACAGTGGATTATCTGTAGTAAATCATCTCTAGCTGTGTGTGTGTTTGTGTACCCAGTCTAGGTTGTGGTCCTGCCTTAAGTTAAGTATTTTTAAGTCTTAACAGACCCCCTGTATCCTTAGCCAGGATGAAGAAGTTAGTAAAATAAATGAATTAAGTATTATTTTGCATGTTCTCTGATGTTGGCACTAATGTAACACTCACTGGGTCTACTTTATCATTAAGAAGGAGATTAACAGAATTTTACCTTTCCTGATAGTAAGAATACCATTATCAATATTTAGTAGATGTTTGTTTCTCTTTACTGTGTACAGAAAAAAATGAGATCATCACCACCATATTACCATAGGCAAGTTTCACACTATACACCATTGACCCATGTCTGGGATAACAAATGAGAAAAGAATAAAAATAAAAAGGATGTAAAGAGTCCCTCTGCAAATAACCTTTAGCAGGTAAACTTAATCAGTCTTTCCAAGTTCCAGAAAGTCCATTCACAGTTCAATTTTCCATTCCTACATGACGGTTGACCCAGCACACCAGTAATCCATTTGCTTTGACTGCCAGTCTGAAAGCCTCTGCAGGATACTTGATGACTGTAGAATAGGTCCTAAACAGCTGAACCAGGATGACCACCAGAGTACAAAAAAACACCAAATTCACCCTTCTGAAAAAGAAAACATACACAGGTATAACTACATGGGTAACACACTGTTTCCTTCCAATTAAAACTAAACCTACAAATGTCCAAAATCCAAAAGTTACCTACGTTGGGTTAAAAGAACAGTATATTCTCCCAACAAGGGCCTGAGGAACATGCCTAAGGAGCATAAAGATGTCCTGCATGCCACAAACTCATTTTCCCTCTCAAACTAACTCTTCTACCTCTTAATTTTACACCTGAGAGTTTAACACTGCCCCCTAGAGACTGGGAAAAGAATTTCCCTAGTGACAGTGCCTAAACATTGACACACTAAGGATCAAGAAGCAAATTTGAAACAGACGTTTTTGCTTCTTGTTAGATACCGTACTATACACCACTGTCCACTTATTTGTTTTAAGAAGTTGGAAGTTAATCAGCACATTATTTGAGGGTGGTATCTGCTTATTCTTTTAATGGTTTACAGAATATTAATTTTTATAAATGTTGACACGTGAGGGAGTGATCTCACATGCTAACAGTCTAACTAGAAGTTACTGGAATTTTAGAAGGAGATTGTTATAGCAAATTAAGAGAGAGAGAGAGGGTTTTAGGGAGATAAAACATCTAGAAATAGTCAAGCTAAATGTGCATGGTGTTTACAGCCATTATTCAGTTTGTCATCAGTTAGTTTGCAGGTAGTACAATTAACCAATGTTCGTACTGATATTTAGTCCTGTGCGGGTATGATAAAACTATCACAATATTGTAAACACAGAGGATTGCTGAAAAATATTATAAACACAGAGGATTTTCCTCTAATTTCTAGTGCCCTAAAGCTGAAAAGTTATAAATGGTGGGTTTACTGCTTACGTCTTTCTCTCTTCAATGCACCACTAATGTCTACATTATCTATTTTAGTCTGTCTGATACCCTTATAGGCATGAACTGATACATTTCTCTCTAATACTAAAGTTATGAGTCACAAAAAGCTATTTTGGATTCATGTCAGTCAAATTAGACAGGAGCAAATATCAAAACTTACTTCATTTATTTAACTGACTTATTCAGTAACTACTTGATCTGAGTTGTGGTGGATTTTCATACTGGACACAGTGAGCTCAAGGCAGGAATAACCTCTGGACATCATCATCATTATCCGCTTATCAAAAGCAAAGAAGCCCAGGTCTATCTCCTCCCCGCAACCTCTACCAGCTCCTCCAGTGGGATTTACAAAGAGTATGCCTAGCAACCCGCTGAAGAAAACTCATTTTGACTGCTTGTATCCGCGTTCTCGTTTTTTGTCATTACTCGAAGCTCTTGACTGTTGGTGAGGGTGGGCACATCGATCGACTGGTAAATTGAGAGCTTTGCTTTACGGCTCAGCTCCATCTTCACCACTATGGTCTGGTACAGTGATCGCATTACTGCCGGTGCTGTACCTAACCTACAGTTGATCTCACAATCCCCCTTCCCAACACTAGTGAACAAGACCTCGAGATACTTCAACTCCTTAACTTGGTTAAGGAGCCCCTACCCAAAGGGTGCAGACTATCTTTTTTTCAGGAGAAAACCATGGCCCTAGACTTAAAGGTGCTGATTTTCATACCTGTGCTCCTGTCCCTGGCTACGTCTTGCCACCTTGTTCATAAATATCAGGAACAGGAGAGGAAACAACCCTGACAGAGTGCAACGCCCACATTGAACAAGCCTGACTTACTACCAAAAATGTGAACACAACTCAAACACTGAGAGTACAAGGGCCAAATGTCTATGCAATATTGTACAGGCATGTCAGCCAAGACAGACACCAATATCAAGAGCCTTTAGCAATTTTGATAGAATTTCATCCACTCCAGGGGCCTTGCCACTGCAGAGCTTTCTATCCACCTCATTGACTTCGGCCACGGAGAAAGGAATCCAACACCCCAGATACCTCTGGCTCTACCTCCTGATCACGAGGCATGTCTCTCGGGCATAGTGTTATCCAGAATCTCTCTCAGAGGCTTCCCAGAGGTCATACTTCATGGCAACTCTTCTCATGCTCTAGCATTAGCTTCTGTGACTACCAAAGCTGCAACCTTTTTGACCTGCCAGTACCATCCAGTAAACCAGGAGTTCCTGGAAAGCCTCTTTCTTCCGCTCACCACTGGTGTTTATCACTGGGTACTTGGATTGCCGCTTCAACAATGGACATCTTGAACAGGGTCCATTCAGATTCCAGGTCCTCTACCTTCTCCGGAACATGTGAAAGTTCTCTCAGAGATGATAGTTGAAATTATTGAAGTCCTCTGCCAGCACGTTTGGGCCTACCAGGCCTGTCTGTCTTTTTCTATCATCTTTGCCTTATATGTTTTATTGCAATAAGTTTTGCATTGTAGAAAAGTATTGAAGAGAAAGAATGATCTAGCTAGAAGAACACATCCCCAAACACTGCTGCTGTTGATATTCCTGCTGTGCATTGTTTACTTATTGATTGTCTTGGCTTACTACATCAAAGCTGTCCAAAAGTCACATTTACTTTGAGAAAAGCCAAATTTTTCAAAAACAGTTGCAAATACAATTTAAATTTTGTATAAACTTATACATAATTAAACTTTTTTGCTTGTACCTTTGATGTTTCTTTCAATGTTTCTGATTAATCACCGAAATTCTAAAGTAAGATTTATGCCTCTTTTTAGACTTAATGAGTACATTTTAAATTTTGTCTTGAATATTTATGTTTAATTTGTAATCAGTAAACATGATTAAATGTAATACATAAATAAGCATATTTCTGTTTAGGACTAATTACTGAGTCTTTTTGACATGGACTGACAGATCTGATCACCCATTCAGTTTCTTAGATTAATTAAGCCTGTTGAGGCTGTTGACGTGAAGCAGAGTCATTGCAACAAAACACAGAGAGAATGGTAATAAGATAGCAGTGTTAAAAATTGATCATGCAATTACAACTGCAGTTCTAAAATATATTTGGGCTAATACTAAATACAAATAATAAAAAAAATTCTGGATTTTCATTCATTGAAAGTAGAGATACTTATCAATTATTGATCATCTGAGACAAACTAGGAATGTGTGTAGTGGCTGTCTACTGTAGATACAGTATATAGAGGTGGGGGGTTTAAAACTGATTAGATTCTTGCCCATACATTCATTAGTTAAAATCCAATTTGATCTTTAAATATACAACATATATATAGAAAACTAAAAATACCAGTAAATTTAAAAAAGAAAGGCATTTAAATAAATAACAGTGGTATTTGGGTGATGACTCCCACTGCTCATCTGTCAGTAGAAAGTCACCTCGACCTTTACATCTGCCCAGGCAGTCCATTCTTTTAAAAGGCACCTGTAGTGAACAATGCATTTGGCAGTCACAAAAAACTTTGATAACTGTACCAACCACCCCCCTCCCAAGCAGATGATGATTTATAACTGTAAACCTCTCTGCAGAATAAAATGTTGCTTTAAATGAAGTCTTTATTAGTGAACAGAAACCATAAAAGTTTATTAAATAAATAATTAATCAGATCATAGCACAGTATCTCATTTGTGTTATGGTGTTAACTGGCCATTTCCAAATACGAATGTTCTTGTTTTGTTCTTGTTTTTGTCATTGTCTTATGATCCAACTTCTATCAAGCTTCAGGTCCTTCACTGCTACTCAGTGGCGTAACTAGGAGCCCATGGGCCCCAGTGCAAATTTGGGGCCCCCTCAACAAATGTTATACAGTGTATCACAAAAGTGAGTACACCCCTCACATTTCTGCAAATATTTCATTATATCTTTTCATGGGACAACACTATAGACATGAAACTTGGATATAACTTAGAGTAGTCAGTGTACAGCTTGTATAGCAGTGTAGATTTACTGTCTTCTGAAAATAACTCAACACACAGCCATTAATGTCTAAATAGCTGGCAACATAAGTGAGTACACCCCACAGTGAACATGTCCAAATTGTGCCCAAATGTGTCGTTGTCCCTCCCTGGTGTCATGTGTCAAGGTCCCAGGTGTAAATGGGGAGCAGGGCTGTTAAATTTGGTGTTTTGGGTACAATTCTCTCATACTGGCCACTGGATATTCAACATGGCACCTCATGGCAAAGAACTCTCTGAGGATGTGAGAAATAGAATTGTTGCTCTCCACAAAGATGGCCTGGGCTATAAGAAGATTGCTAACACCCTGAAACTGAGCTACAGCATGGTGGCCAAGGTCATACAGCAGTTTTCCAGGACAGGTTCCACTCGGGACAGGTTCCACTCGGGACAGGTTCCACTCGGAACAGGCTTCGCCAGAGTCGACCAAAGAAGTTGAGTCCACGTGTTCGGCGTCATATTCAGAGGTTGGCTTTAAAAAATAGACACATGAGTGCTGCCAACATTGCTGCAGAGGTTGAAGACGTGGGAGGTCAGCCTGTCAGTGCTCAGACCATACGCCGCACACTGCATCAACTCGGTCTGCATGGTCGTCATCCCAGAAGGAAGCTGACGCACAAGAAAGCCAGCAAACAGTTTGCTGAAGACAAGCAGTCCAAGAACATGGATTACTGGAATGCCCTGTGGTCTGACGAGACCAAGATAAACTTGTTTGGCTCAGATGGTGTCCAGCATGTGTGGCGGCGCCCTGGTGAGAAGTACCAAGACAACTGTATCTTGCCTACAGTCAAGCATGGTGGTGGTAGCATCATGGTCTTGGGCTGCATGAGTGTTGCTGGCACTGGGGAGCTGCAGTTCATTGAGGGAAACATGAATTCCAACATGTACTGTGACATTCTGAAACAGAGCATGATCCCCTCCCTTCGAAAACTGGGCCTCATGGCAGTTTTCCAACAGGATAACGACCCCAAACACAACCTCCAAGATGACAACTGCCTTGCTGAGGAAGCTGAAGGTAAAGGTGTTGGACTAAACCCAATTGAGCACCTGTGGCGCATCCTCAAGTGGAAGGTGGAGGAGCACAAGGTGTCTAACATCCACCAGCTCCGTGATGTCATCATGGAGGAGTGGAAGAGGATTCCAGTAGCAACCTGTGCAGCTCTGGTGAATTCCATGCCCAGGAGGGTTAAGGCAGTGCTGGATAATAATGGTGGTCACACAAAATATTGACACTTTGGGCACAATTTGGACATGTTCACTGTGGGGTGTACTCACTTATGTTGCCAGCCATTTAGACATTAATAGGTGTGTGTTGAGTTATTTTCAGACGACAGTAAATCTACTGTACACTGCTATACAAGTTGTACACTGACTACTCTAAGTTATATCCAAGTTTCATGTCTATAGTGTTGTCCCATGAAAAGATATAATGAAATATTTGCAGAAATGTGAGGGGTGTACTCACTTTTGTGATACACTGTATTTATAAACACCAAGTAACTCTAGCCACAGGGCAAGAATACGCCCTGGACAGAGCATCAATCCATTCGAGTTCAACACACACTCACCTGTTAACTTACTTACTCCCTCGGTGGTAATTTAAAGCACTTTATTAAGTTCCCGCATGTTTTATAAGAAGTACCCATAAATGAACACTCAGAAATAAAATTAAAATGTAGTAAAATTTAAAACTACTCACAGGTGAGAGATGAGAGTCAAACCCTGCTACTAAGGACTCTCTGTGGAACCCACCAACCAGCTGCAAATTCCAAAGACATTTTTGAATGTTTTGTGTCTGTATGATTTTATGCATTACTCTTTTATCACTTGACTGGTTGACTGGATAATTATTAATGGGAAGGATAATAGGTGTTTCTAATTAAGTGTGTATTTTGGAAAAGCAGCTCCCAGATTTACCTTTTTTGTTTTGCCACTATTGCACCTTTATCCATTAGGTAGTGGTAGTTAAGCAGTTAATAAACTGGACTATTGATAAGAAGGTTGCTGGTCATCCCTCTTGGGTCCCTGAGTAAGGCCTTTTGTCCTCAATTTGTGGATTACATTTAGTCACAATTGTAAGTTGCTTTAAATGAAACTGCTGTAAAATGCTGTACATTCCAACAACAACAAAATGTAAAATGTAAAAGTCCACCATTTGTTTTTGTTTTGTTTTGTTTTTTTGTGTAGGATCCATGAAAGCATATATTCTTTTTCTATCATGTGCTCAGCTACATGAAAATAAGAAGAGCGGCTGCTTTTTATAAAGTTCTTAAGAGCCAGTAAAATGGTTAAACCCAACAAGGATGCCCTCTGAGTGCCTTCTGCTTAAAGTGTTTAGTAGTAATTTAATGATACACTCTACCCACGATGCGATGCAATTCACGATACTGGGTTCACGATACGATTTTTTCCCGATTTTTTAAACTGAAATTGAAAACAAATTATGACAAAGTTTCCTTTTATTATTTCTCTTAAAAAAAGAAAATAAAATGTATTTGTGATTATATTTTATTTATCTAAATAATGAACACCCTTTTATTTCTGAGGTAGGTACAAACTATGCAAAACAATTTTGAATTAAGCCCAATTAGGCTGAAAAAACCCGAATCTGGCAACCAGGTGTATAGCGCCAGTGACGTCAACCAGGCAAGGTGTATAGTGCCAGTGCCCTCTGCTGTTTAAAGTGAATATCGATTCATTTTACATGTCAAATCAATTTGAATCGTTGAATTTTTGAATCGGTTATTTACTTACCGGTCTTGTGCTGCATCATTACATCCCTAGTGTTTAGGCATGGACCCACCATAGGGCATATAATTTACCCCTTGGCTTAAAACAAAAAACAGAATTGCTCACCTATCTTGCATTTTTTTTACTATATTTTTTACCAGTTGCCTTTATGACCAGTACCATGTTAAGAAAATAAAATGTAGATGTTTTCTTTTGATATTTTTAACAAATTTTTAATAATAACAATAAAAGAATAGCTAATCACCTGAAAGAGTACTTATTATAATACAGTTTTTCATCATTAAAAATTCTACAATTAATCAATATATTACAATATTTATTTGTGGGAACGATAAAGGAAATACCTTTTTGTTATATATAATTGGGCTCTTTTCAACCCAGTCTCATTAACAGAAGTGTGGTAATGATTTTACCCAAAGATGTGTGTGCGTGTGTGTGTGTGTGTGTGTGTGTGTGTGTTGTGTGTTTGATTCTGCCCACAGGAGGCTAATTGGTCAATGGCCTTTAACACACTGTACAGGGAGAAATGACAAAACAAAGCTCTGTGTGGTATTTCTACACATCGACCCATTCAGCTTAACAAGAGAGGGAATTTATTCACTGACACAAAAGTAAATGAGACATTTCTATTAGTAGTGGATGTTACTTTGGTGCAGTCACAATCTAATGGTAATGTTTATCTAATTTATACTGTATATAAATTTGAATGTCAGCCTAGGACATTCAACATTCAACACCAAGGAGTCCTGACCATGAGCTTGTTAAATATTAAATTTCAAAACTTGCTTTGTGCACAGGGACACACTCATGCTGGAACAGAACGATTGCCACAAAGTTAAAAGCTTATGATTTATTTTGCACAGTTGATTTCATATACCTCTTAGCTAATGTGACCAACTGTAGGTGCTGTAAGGCAACAACACGGTAAAATAATAAAGTGTAACAGTTGTAGCATATAAAAATAATATCTACTTACTGTTACAATGAACATTAACTAGTCATAAGCGTAAGATCCCAATGCACAACAGCAGTAATCAGTTGAAGGGCTGTAAAGCTTTGGAATAGATTACCTGTCACCATTTGGAACTCAGATATAGTCCTAACATTTAAGTCTAGGCTAAATACGTACAGTAACTGTTTAGAATGGCATTTTGATAATAGCTCTTCTTTTGGGTAAATGTTCATAAACATTAAGAAGCAGAGTAAAATTTAATGTATGGTTGCTGTCAAACTGTTTCTTACTTGTGATTACTTTTTGGTGGTAGAGGTTTGTTGGCAGGGAGGGGAATAGGCACAGGATAGCCCTTTGCATATTTTACTTTTAAAATTCCCCCTTGAAGTTAGGATGTTATAGAGAGCTGCCAGCGTCCCTGCTTATACTGTGATTAGTTACATCTTGTCAAGAGTTTTTAAGGCTTTAATTATTTTTAATAATTTTTTGTTTTGCTCTGCCAAGCCTCACTAGCACATCGCTGCCCACTGAGATGCTGTTGCATTGTGATGCACTTGCCTGCTTCACATCCTCTCCGCCCTCTAAACCTGTCTAATTTGAAGATCCTTATACTTAATCTTGCACCAAATGATCTTCAACTTTGCTTCACCTGGTCAAACTAGAGACTTACACTGCAGCTGCTGTAATGTAAACTTTTGAAGCATAAAACGACCTTTTATTTATACAATTTTTTTCTTTTAGCATGGCACTAGCCTATGCTCAAAGCATGATTCATAATTGTTTGCTGGGTTTGATGTATAGGAACTTTGCTTGTCTGCTCAAAGTCAGTATCACATCCTCACTTAGCACATTAGAAATAAATTAGAAGATCAGCTGGAAGCTAGACCTTGTCATGTTATGTGACAGGTAGGGTGAGGTTTAGCTCAAGGCAATGATAAGGACGAGATCGAGGGATAAACTAGCAAGTTGATTAGTGGTTGTATTTCAAAGGAGTTAATTATCCTGTGTGTTTAAACTCTGTTTATGCTTACAGTGTGTTTTCTCTTGTAAGTGTTATATGCTACAGGGCACCTATCTGAAAGCTCCCTACAGAGGCTGAAATGCTGCAAATTGTTGCTGTGAAAATCATTTAGTTTGTTGTTTTGTTTTTAATCCTGACACATTTAGGTGTTATGAGTTAGGTGTCAGCTGTTCATAGATTTTTGGATATGTGCACTTCTATAATCAGTATATCATTATAAGTATTGACATTTTTACTGGTCAAATGCAATTGTACTAGGTCTCTTCCTGATAAATTGCAGAGATAGTGTAATTACAATGACTGACACAAAACCACTTATAAGCAGAAAGATCCGTCTTAAGTGCTTATGTAAAGCATTACAAATATTAATAAATATGAACAAAAAGTATGTGCTTTTGGCCTGGTGCTCAACACACAGCTGAACGTGTCTGAGGTGTCTGGAGTAAAACAAGCGGTCAGCTTTGGCACAGTTCTAGTCTCCATAGCCAGCATGGGTGTGATTCAAGAAGCAGAGAAATTGTAGTTTTTTTGTAGAATCGGATATACACCGATCAGCCATAACATTAAAACCTCCTTGTTTCTACACTCACTGTCCATTTTATCATCTCCACTTACCATATAGAAGCACTTTGTAGTTCTACAATTACTGACTGTAGTCCATCTGTTTCTCTACATACTTTGTTAACCCCCTTTCATGCTGTTCCTTAATGGTCAGGATTCTTCCAGGACCACCACAGAGCAGGTATTATTTAGGTGGTGGATGATTCTCAGCACTGCAGTGACACTGACATGGTGGTGGTGAGTGGATCAGACACAGCAGCGCTGATGGAGTTTTTAAACACCTCACTGTCACTGCTGGACTGAGAATAGTTCACCAACCAAAAATATATCCAGCCAACAGCGCCCTGTGGGCAAGCGTCCTGTGACAACTAATGAAGGTCTAGAAGATGACCAACTCAAACAGCAGCAATAGATAAGTGATCGTCTCTGACTTTACATCTACAAGGTGGACCAACTAGGTAGGAGTGTCTGATAGAGTGGACAATGAGTGGACATGGTATTTAAAAACTCCATCAGCGCTGCTGTGTCTTATCCACTCATACCAGCACAACACACACTAACACACCACCACCAAGTCATTGTCACTGCAGTGCTGAGAATGATCCACCACCTAAATAATACCTACTATGTAGTGGTCCTGTGGGAGTCCTAAACATTGAAGAACAGAGTAAAAGCAGGTTAAAAAGTATGTAGAGAAACAAAGCTTGGTTTAAATAAAAAGAAAGAAGGGTAGTTGGTAGGTTTGGAATTTGAGATTGTTTCAACTAGACTAACCCAAACACAAAGCCAAAATAACTCTAAGACTGAAAACTAAAACTAAGGTGCTTGCATGTCCCGCCAATATACACATAAAGATGAGACATGAGCTCCAGTAGCACATAGACAGGCTGGATTTGTGACACTGAAATGTATTATAGTAATATAGTGTATGGTAATAACTTAAAATTTTATAGTAATATCCTTAAAAATATAGTAATACATTTGCAATAAATAATAGGTAATAAATATATAAATGATACTGCATTAATTTTTTTTTACTCTATTACAAAAACAAGCACAGGGCCACACAGGGGTTAGTGTGAGCCTACCTTAGTGTATGGTGGGGAAATGACTATGTGTGTTCAGTATTACAGGTGCAGAAATAAAGAATATTTTGTGCATTCTGACCCGCTAACCTAAAACCCTGTATGTGTCAGAACAAAATAACTGAATATAATACGGCTAAAATAGAGTCGTATCTGAGCAGGAGTAAAATTGTACTGCACACACCAACACAATACAAAATCAGACAAGAATGCAGCACATGTAGTAATATCCTAAACAAAAGGTTTCTTGAGGGTAATAGATATTTTCCTATGACTTCCTATTTTCTGTGTCTGACTGTATTAATGCTCTCTCTCCCTTTTTTAATTCCATAAAAGTTGTGACAGTACTGTATGGAAAGGGCAAATAAAAACAGACAGCAGTGATTTGCAAATCCATACTGACCTGTAAAAAAGTTTCACTGCTTCCCATTTGTCCAAGTTCCTGTTTTTGATTGATCTGTGTAAATAGGTAATTACAAATTAATTACAAAATAACACATGTTTATAGATGTTAGTGTTGTAGTAGCACCCAAAGTACTTCTTATCATTCTCATCTAATCTGTGGTAATTCCGATAACTACATATGAACAGATGGCACAGAGCTGATACAATAAAAATGTTTATACTTTAATACATAATGAAGACTTTTAAATGTGAAAATTAATAGCATGAGTAATATTAATTAGTATATATTTCATAAGGTCGAAATTACACTAGCCCACTACATTCAGACATGATTATGTATGAGGGCTCCAAATTGTGGATGTGAAAATACAGTTCTGGTAACACAAGTTTCTAGCCTAATGTTTAGGGTACTGGTCTAGTAATCGCTGGTAGATTGCTGGTTCAAGCCCCACCACTGTCAGATTGCCACTGTTGGCCTTCTTTATTTAGCAGTATTTACCAGGGCGATTTACACAAATCCCTTTTTTGTTCAGTTTTAAAAGGCCAAAAGGAAGAACACATCCCAATTCCTTTTAGTGCATATACACTGTTAATTTAAGTGCTGAACCTTTTAAACAATGACCTTTAAACCTTTAAATGCTTTTTAAACTTTTACCGATACTAAAACCTCTTTTAATATATTAACCAATACTAAGGTGTTATTCAGCCTTTTAACTAATACTTGCATTTTGACCAAAACTAAGATGTCTTTTAGCATGTTTAAAGGTAAACAGCAACAGAGCCTAAGTATGCTCTTCTTAAATCAGATCAGTTCAGTTTAATAAAAAACAACATTTAAGGGCTTCACAAACTTTTCCTTGCATTTGTATGTGTTTGACAGAAGTAATTAATTAGGGGACTCTATTGTGTGGCTTGGTTGAAATTATATTTTTATAGTGGTGTGTTGCAGCATAAACCTTACAGTAAGGTGTTTACAGTAACATGTTTACAGTAAGGTGTGGTACTTTTTCTTTATGAATGTAATCACATTTTAAGTTTTTTATATTAAGCATTTATAGTAGAACCTGTTAACCTTGAGTAAGCCATTGAATTGTTGTATGTGAACTTGGGAACATGTGTAAGATGTCACTGAAGCTATAGCCTCCATAGGACCTTACTAATAACCGATTTACATTCTGGCACCATGGAATGGTTAACCAAATGTTTAATTACTCATGCATATAATTTAATGAAGTGCTTGACTCTGTACTGAACTCTCATTTGTATCAAGCAGTAGGTGAGTAAAAAAAGTAGATGTGAAATACCCTCAAATAGACTGATGTTCTGTCCAGAGTTTATTTTATTCATATATCCTGGGTTCAACACAATGTTATGAAGATGAGTGAATAAATAAAATTAAATAATGAAACACCCCCCTCCTTTGAATGTAAAAGGACTATGCATGTAGTTGGTGTAAAGACTTGACTGACATATTCTCGAAAAGATTAGATCCTACATTAGTTATTTAAGTCAAATGTTAAATGTTAATTATTGTTATTGGTGTTGTTATTAATAATAATAGCATTAATAATAATAATGTTATTATAATTTAAAAATATAAACTAATTTGTAACTAATTATAATAGTGTTTTGATTGATATGACATTGAAATTTTATTCATAGTTTATTGACTTACATTTTGCATTTTTAATGTGACTAAATTATAAAAAAACACTGAAAATGTAAAAAATATAAGAATATTTTTGGAACTGTGGTTAGGCTAGGAAAAATGCTGAGAGGAAATTTGTATGGATGGCCAATTATAATTCAGGTCAAACACAAACCAGGTCTGGCTTGAATGAAAAGCTGGATGAAACATGGATGAAAATGAGTCAACAGGCTTAAAAGCTGCTATTCAAGATTAAAACCAATACATATTAGGACAGTGGAGACTTAGTGCTTAATGTACAGACTTGTGTTCAAAAGGATGCTGTTTTAATTCCTGTCACTGCCAAGCTGCCACCATTGGGCTCCTGAGCAAATCCATTTACCTTTATTCACTTGCATTGTTTTCAGTCACAATTGTAAGTCGTCTTGGATAAAAGTGTCTGTTTAGTGCTGTAAATGTAAGTAAGTCTTTAAATATGTGGATATAGTACATCACACACACAAACATACACACACACTTACATACTCTTTTCAGCTCCTTTTCCCCAAGTATTTATTCTATGAGGATTAGGGAGCTTATTGAGCTTTAGATAATTTTATTACCTAGGCTGGACTGTGCAGACATAATGTTATTATAAGGAATCGAGAAGGAGACAGAGGGCGCCAGCATACATTTTGCTGCCCTTCAACAAGTGTCTTCTAAATGCCACTCATACCTGAAATAAGCAGAATGATGTCAATAGCCATATACATTCTGTATGATGTAAAAACACACAGTTCTGAGTAACAACATTGTTTAGGTTCTCTGGTGTCAAGTAGGTGTAATAGTGGGTATAAAGGTGTGGTGCACTGCAATGGATTGGTGTCCTGTACATGATGTATAACCTGATGAAGATAAAGTGGTTACTTAAATAACTACAGTATATAAATCTATAAATCAAGTTTTCTGTCATATATGCTTTTATATTTTTTATGTTAATATTTAACTAAATGTTTGATCCAAGAGCAGTACAGTGGTGCAGTAAGCAGAGCTGTCACCTCACAGCAATAAGGGCTCGGGTTCAATTCCCCAACCTGAAGGCCAGAGTCCTTCTGTGTGGTGTGCATGTTCTTTTTGTGTTCATATGGGTTAGTCTAATTAAAGCTACTAGAAATTACATTTCTTTATCTGGCTAATGACTGGGTGTAAAGGCATGAAAAACACCCTGGAAAACACCCTCACTCACTCTCACCTATAGGAACAGTGTTAAGCAGCTTATTCACGTACTTGCATGAATTACAAAAGGTGGGGTAAAACCAGAACATCCAAACAAAGCAAGTGACACAAAAATATGGAAAAGATTAATTTTGAAGCTGGGTGTCAATGAGTGAATGTATAGTGGCCTGTAACTTGTTGGCTCTTTAGTCATGGTGTGTTGCTGCCTTTGCCCAGTGTTTCTCAAAGCACAGCACTGGACTAAAACCCTGTGCTGTTAATGCATAAAGTTAGTTTGTCAGCATTATATATACAGTAGTTTAATATACCATTAATTATGGTTTTATGTTTAATTAATGTTAACTAAAAGCAAATTAGACCAAAAATGTGTAACAGTCATGTTTAGCTTTTTTTAAAAGCAAGAAAATGCAGCTTTATAAATGCAGAAGTTTGCTTCTGGAAAGGAAAATTAGACCACTGATGTCACTGTGTCTATATACTCCTGTATACAAAATAGGCAGCCCGGGTATAGTGGTTGAGACACAAGCCATACATGATTAGGTCTTATGATTAAGTTTGGACACTTCTGGTCAAATTGTATATTTTGTTGATTTTATAAGCAAAAATCATTTTAAACATCATCTCCAGGGAACAGATGTCTGCACAATACTTTTAAAGAATTAAATAAATAACCTTTGAGGTGCAGTGATGTGATCCATATAGGTGACTGACTTACTGCCTGACTAACTTACTGACTGCCTGACTGATAGACCTACTTACTGACCTACTTACTGACTGACTTACCTACTGACTGACTGATAGACCTACTTACTGACTTACTTACTGACTGACTTACTTACTGACTGACTTACCTACTGACTGACTGATAGACCTACTTACTGACTTACTTACTGACTGACTGACTTACTGACTGACTTACTGACTAAATTACTGACTGCCTGACTTACTGACTGACTTACCTACTGACTGACTGATAGACCTACTTACTGACTTACTTACTGACTGACTTACTTACTGACTGACTTACCTACTGACTGACTGATAGACCTACTTACTGACTTACTTACTGACTTACTTACTGACTGACTTACCTACTGACTGACTGATAGACCTACTTACTGACTTACTTACTGACTGACTTACTGACTGACTTACCTACTGACTGACTGATAGACCTACTTACTGACTTACTTACTGACTTACTTACTGACTGACTTACTTACTGACTGACTTACTGACTAAATTACTGACTGCCTGACTTACTTACTGACTGCCTGACTTACTTACTGACATACTGACTGACTACTTGACTGATTGACTTACTTACTGACTGACTTAATAACTGACTTACTGTCTGACTTACTGTCTTACTGACTGACTGACTGACTTATTGACTTACTAACTTACTGACTGCCTGACTGACTGCTTGACTGACTTATTAACTGCCTGACTGACTGATTTACTTGCCTGGTTCTGACTTTTTAAAGAACTGTAAAGTCACTGGACACAGTATTAGAGACACAACAAAGCACATCATATGTATTTTAATAAAAGTCTTTAAATGACCCTATTTACTGACTCGTTTTATTTTGACTTAGTTACTGAATAACTCATAGTAAATAATAAATTGTATTCATTAAAATGAATAACTTAATAAAATAAAAGTTTTATGGGTTGAAGGATAAACAATATAATATTTAATGCTACTTTATTGTGCTGGTAATATTGCTGCTTGTGAGCATATCACATTGTTTGCTTTTAAGCAATGGATCAGTTCATTTAACTATTGACAGATTTTGGAGCACTGACCCAAAAACATGCATATATAGCATCTTCTAAGGCCATAAAATATATTGCCTTCCTTACTAACAGGATATTACATTTATACTTTCTAAAGTGAACATTTGCTTAAGTTTGTAGTGTACACACATGCCTGCTGGTAATAATGTCAGAGGCAATAAAACATTTATTAAAAACAGAATACTGCACAGAATAGTTTCTTTTACATTCAGGTTTTTTACAGTATTGATTTCTAAAATTAAATCTAAAGAACATTTGTCATCTTGAAGTTAAACATATTGATATACTGTATATATACTGTATACTTATACTGCTTTAGCTGGTGTATCTTGGTAATGGTGACAGTAGCAGTTCATATAGAGGCAAGGTTTGATAGAAGTGACAGAATATTATTGCAATAACACTATTCTTATAACATTTTAATATTAGGATATTTGTTTGGCACAAACACCCCTGCCCACTAATCAAACTCAAGCAAGCGGCTAAAAAAGTAATAAATCATATTCACATATTTTCATTTTAAATATGTCACTTAGCACCAGTGTTATCAGATATTTTCCTAGTTTTTATTAGGTGTTATACTAAATTAGTTTTTTTATTATTATTATTTTAAAAACATGTAGTTCTAGGTTGACTGGAGTTATGGTTGTAACTCTAACTAAACAGTGTGTTGGATCTTTAGACAGAACAAAAAGGTGGATTTGATGCTGCACTGAAAGTTGGGTTCTGGTTTCAATCCTCGCCTAGAGTTAATGTCAGTACAGAGTTTTGCATGTTCGCCCCGTGTCAGTGTGGGATTCATTTACATTTTCGACATTTAGCAGACACTTTTATCTGAAGCGACTTATAGCACTGTGACAGTAAATTATCTATGTAAATTATCTAATTATCTGGCAGTGATGGGCCTTGACCCGGCAACCTTTCATTTACTAGTCCAGTACCCTAACCGCTAGGCTACAACTGCCTTGTCTGTTTACTCCTCACTCAGCCACAGTCGGTGTGACACCAAGTGACCTGTCGTTTGTGCCAGGTGTTTCCAAAGGAAGCAGTTAAATGTTAGTTAAATGAATGGATGAATTAATGCTCTGAAGTGAGCAAAACATGTCATTAGTACAAGTTGTCAGTAAAAATCTACACCTCTAATTCAAAGTGCTAAATGACTACATTTAAAAGTGAAACACTAAATAAAGAGTATATTTAAATTAGATATACTGTTTTAGAGTAGCATTTTTTTGCAGCAGTTATTGTAACTGGCTCAAGTCTTTAGGATTTTAGAAAACTGGGTTCAAAATTCACCTCAGATCACTGTGTAAGTGATTGTCCCCCATGTCCATGTGGGTCTATCTTTGGATTTTCCACTGATCAGGACATAGGTAATGAAGATAAGTGGGTATTTCCTGCTTAACACAGTGAATGTGGTGTGTGTACATGTGTTTGCCTTGGAGATTGATTTCTGTTTGTACACCTATATTTGAAGATCAATTTCATTCAGGAACTCTGTATCACAAAGCTGGATAAAGCAATAATCTTATACACACTTGAATAGCTAAATGACAACATGCACAAAAATATACACTCAGTGGACATCTTTTTGTATGGGGTAAATGCCAATGTCAGAATGGACCTTTCTTAATGTCATCTGAGAATTTAAAAACTTGAGGACCTTAGCTGTTCTTAAGCTAGCACTGTTGGCTGGGGGGGAACAGTTTTTCTTTGAAAAAGTCAGACAGGCATAGATCAAAAGTGTGAGAGTGTGTAGGTGTAGGAGAAGGGGGGTTGGGTGGGTGTTTGTCCTGTGCAGATGTTGTTCTTTGGGTCTGTGTGGAGCGTTGCACTTCATTTTAGAGAGAAGATCAATCAGTAAGGTGAACCCATAACACCCTTAGCCCCCTGTGTTGGCCAAAGATGTTGCTTTGACGTCACTAGGTCATTAGCCATGAGAAAAACAACTGAAATATTTGTATCTCGATCCTTTGAAGCTCTACCTTACAGATTTATTTATACTGTATTTTACAAATGTCTGCTTGTATGTGTTTTTTTACTTTTTCTTTCTGTCTGTTGTTATATATTTAAAGGGACAGGAAATATACTGGTGTAGTGCATTACATATGCAACACATGGACCAGATAAAATCTGTGTTGTCCCTAATCCTGTGTAGCAGGTGTCATGTATAAGGACAAATTTTCCATTTTCTAATCACCATCTTTTGTTTAATCTCATACAATTTAGGTCCAAAGTGTTCACATACATGTAAGGGACACTATATGACCAAAGATTTGTCAGACATCCTATTTCAAAAAGCATGGCATGTAGCACCTCTCATAGCCTGCTATCTGGTACATCTTTCTGCACGTTCACTTTTTACACACACACACACACACACACACACACACACACACACACACACACACACACACACACACACTAGACAAGACTAGACACAAAATATAACAATAAGAATGTTTCAAAAACTTTGGAGCTTTTCCCACATGGAACAATAGTCTTAAATTCAACGTTGGAAAGAAAACTGAACTTGTTACTTTGTGCTAAAATTGATTGGTTTGGATGATCAAACTGGACAGTGATCCAAAATGGCTAAAACAGCTTCAAAATAAATACATAAATAAACACTTATCAACTATTAAACTTTTTAAATACAGTAATGTCAGTACCTTCTCCTGAGATCACTACCTTGCTGTGGTGAAGAAGCTTGAGTGTACCTATAACCTGAGAGGGATACTGCCTGGAGCTCTGCTTTGACCCTTGACAGTAAGGTCAAAAAGGAGGTTACAGACAAAGATCAATCCTCACTAATGGGAAACTAGAACTGTGTGTTGCAGCAAGTACTTTCTAGAAAACTACTGGTGGGAGTTTTTCATGAGAAGGTGTATATTGGGTCAACCTAGCACAATGTAGACTGAAGGACTGACAATCGATTTGATCTCGAAAAGCCCACATAAATAGTTCAAGAAACAGGATAAAACGGTCCATAGTACCTACTCTTGAGAAACAGGGTGGGCATTGAGAAGCACAAGCTAACCATCAGACGTCGTTTACACATATAGATGTGAAGCCTGAACGTTGCATTCATGCTGTTTAAAACAAGTGCATCAGAAAACCGCTGAAAAGCCCATGTAAGAAGATCATAACCTCTGAGTAAGTTTACAAGATGGCCAGAATATACACAGAGCTAGTTACATCATTTTTGGCATGTGATGAGGCACCCACATGACAACATTGGGTGTTGGCCCCCCTTTTGCTGCCAAAACAGCCTTGACCCATCAAGTAATGGACTCCACTAAACCCATGAAGGTGTGCTGTGGTATCTGGCACCAAGATGTTAGCATCAGATTCTTTAACTCCTGTAAGTTGTTCCTGAACCATTTTTGCTTTATGGCAGGGCTCATTATCCTGCTGAAAGAGCCCATAGCCATCAGGGAATACCGTTTCCATGAAAGTATGTACATGGTCTGCAACAATGTTTAGGTAGGTGATACATGTCCAACTAACATCCACATGGATGGCAGGACTCAAGGTTTCCCAGCAGAACATTGCCCAAAGCATCACACTGCCTCAGCCGGCTTGCCATCTTCCCATAGTGCATCCTGGTGCCATGTGTTCCCCAGGTAAGTGACGCACGCCATCCACGTAATGTAAAAGAAAATGTGATTCATCAGACCAGGCCACCTTCTTCCATTGCTCCGTGGTCCAGTTCCGATGCTCACGTGCCCATTGTTGGCGCTTTCGGCGGTGGACAGGGGTCAGCATGGGCACTCTGACTGGTCTGCGGCTATGTAGCCCCATACGCAACAAACTGTGATGCACTGTGTATTCTGACACCTTTCTATCAGAACCAGCATTAACTTCTTCAGCAATTTGAGCTACAATAGCTCGTCTGTTGGATTGCATCACACGGGCCAGCCTTCGTTCCACACATGCATCAATGAGCCCTGGCCACCCATGACCCTGTCGCCGGTTTACCACTGTTCCTTCCTTGGACCACTTTTGATAGATACTGACCACTGCAGACCAGGAACACCCCACAAGAGCTGCAGTTATGGAGATGCTCTGACCCAGTCGTCTAGCCATCACAATTTGGTCCGAATCAAACTCGCTCAAATCCTTACGCTTGCTCATTTTTCCTGCTTCTAACACATCAAGTTTGATGATAAAATGTTCACTTGCTGCCTAATATATCCCACCCACTAACAGGTGCAGTGATGAAGAGATAATCAGTGTTATTCACTTCACCTGTCAGTGCTCATAATGTTATGCCTGGTTGGTGTATAATTGGTGCTTAATATGTACATGTGATGTAAACACAATTTTAATTAAGAATTTACATACAAATTTACCTTTTCATTAAAATAACATGTTTCACAATGGAGGAGTTTGTATCTCACAGCAACATAGGTTCTGTAAACCTGAATTAGAAACACACCTTTTGTAAGTGAGAAGTTTTCCTCATGTGCACGTGGGTTTCCTCCCGGTAAGCTAGCTTTCTTCCCCCCATAAAATACATGCAGAAGGTCGAATGGATGCTGTAAGTTGCCAAGGTGTAAATGAGAGACTGAGTGAGTGTGTTACCCTGTCAGCCGTATTGAGCTTTTGGTCTTTATCTAGTTTTACAGGAACAGAACTGTAAACATAACTTTAATTAGAATTGCTTTATGAGAACAAATCTAATTACATTGGTTTGTCTTTATTGGCTCCATGTAATGACAATTTAATGACTGTTTATTTTTGTAAATAGAGAGACTGTAAAAGCAACGGTCAGCTCACAGGTCAGAAACCCAAACAAAAAAAGACATAAATAGATATAGAATAAATATTATAACAAATTCAACCCATGATTACAGATGTACGTACTGACTTTAATATTCACTATAAAAAGCGCGATTCGCTTAAAATCACATTGGTATCACTCAGAATATAATTGGACTTACCACTGTAAATACACCTATAAATACACCATAATATTAAGACTTGGCCTTCAGATAAACATAGTTGCTGTTCTACCACGAAATGACTCGTATCACTTTAATAAATTAACTGTGTTTAACTAATGATGTTTGTTTGTTTGTTAGGATTTTAACGTCATGTTTTACACTTTGGTTACATTCATGACAAGAACGGTAGTAACTCAAGATTTATCAGTCCACAAGATATATCGAACACAGTTTTGGACAATTTAGTGTCTCCAATTCACCTCACTTGCATGTCTTTGGACTGTGGGAGGAAACCGGAGCTCCCGGAGGACACCACACAGACAGGGGGAGAACATGCAAACTCCACACAGAAAGGACCCGGACCGCCCTACCTAGGGATCGAACCCAGGACCTTCTTGCTGTAAGGTGACAGTGCTACGCACTTAGCCACCGCGCCGCCCCTTTGTCTACCACATTGCTATCAAGCTGAATGTTTTGTTATGCCTGCAACTAACGCAATGTTCACTAATAGCCTACCAGAATTAATCAATATGTCACTATCAGAGCCTGAAAAGCTTAAAGATATCCCAAAAAAATTATCCCTCCTCCATCCTGCAAACTGTAGCACCCTTCAAAAGTAAAATAGAGAGAAAAGCTTGCTTGAAAGGTATAATACACACATGCTTGAAAGAAAAAAAAGAAAACTGAAAAGTGTGTAAGACAGCACAGAAAAATACCCCAACTGAGCATAGACATGCCCTTAGTAAAGCCAAATCTTTATATTTTAATAGAGAATAATAAGAACAAGATTCCTAATGAGATTCATTTTTGATACAGTTGACCAAAAGTTGAGAGACAAAAAATGAAATATCTCAGGTTCATCTTGTCTGCAATGAAATAAAAGTAAATGTAAGAAACTCTGTGTTGTTTTTATTATTTGCATTTTCCATGCTGTCCTAACTTTTTCTGATTTGGGGTTGTAGATTAGTATGGATAATCAAACAGGACAATGGACCAAAACACATCAAAACACATTTAAGGGCTAAAATAGTTTTTGAAATAAATAAATTAATTAATAAACACTAGTAATCTGCTTTACTTTTAAAATACATTGATGTCAGGTCCTTCTCCTGAGATCACTACCTTGATGTGGTGTCCCTCATTCCCTAGTAAACAGTAACTCACCCTGAGCAGCATGAGTGCTAATAGTTGCTAATCCAACAATGTTATCCAATTACATTCCCTTAATCCAACATCCAAAACTGAGCTAACTTTATTGATCGTCATGTATACCTATTTCAGTAACTCTTAAAGAATTACTTCCCACCATCATAGAACCATTGCTTACTATAATATACACCAATCAGCCATAACATTAAAACCACCTCCTTGTTTCTACACTCACTGTCCATTTTATCAGCTCCACTTACCATATAGAAGCACTTTGTAGTTCTACAATTACTGACTCTAGGGCGGAATCCCATTCAAAAATCTGCACTGTTGACATCTTATCTTAATGATTAATGTTTGCATCAAACATAAAGCACTTTTTCTGTGTTTTTAACTCTGAGATGGCTCTGACATGAAACCTTTCACCAAACCTGATGCTGATTCTGCTTGACTGTTAAATGACTAATTGCCTCTTCTCTGTTATTGACAGTTTTTGCTGTAAATGAACCTGGATGACGGAAGCATGTTTGGGAGTGGTTCTCTCTCATGCAGTTTGAAAATAAAAGTAAACATTACGATGTGATATATTATTCAAGTAAAATAGCTCTGGATCCTCTGGCGAGTTTGGTAGTGTAACGAATGGGCTAATGTGAGAGACAAGGGGGCGGACACACACGCAGAGATGATAACGTTTAATAATAACAAAACACAAACAAGACAAGGGTACACAAGACCAGACACAAAACACACAACCTAGGCTAAATGCTAATCTAAATGCTAACACCAACCTAAACACACAAACAATGCTAAAGCCGCTGGGCAGTTGTAGCCTAGCAGTTAAGGTACTGGACTAGTAATTGAAAGGTCACTGGTTCAAGGCCCACCTCTGACAGGTTGCCACTGTTGGGCCCTTGAGCAAGGTCCTTAACTCTCAATTGCTTAGACACTTTACTGTCACAGTAATGTAAGTCGCTTTGGATAAAAGCGTCTGCTAAACGATAAAAATGTAAATGTAAAGCTAAACTAACTGCTATGCTAATGCTAATCGCTAAACATATGAAACATGAACCTAAATCCTAAGCTAAGCTAAGATTACATGAACTAGACAACATAAGACAAGACAGTATTACTTGACAAGAATTATAACTAGACACAGGAACCAAAATGCAAGACAAAAATCATAAACAGGATAACCACAAAGCCAATAGTTTTTCTCTATTTCGAGATAATGGCTAAGAACTAAATTATATTTTACTAAATGTTTTGTGTTGTTACTCAAATTCCCACCATATTATATCAGGGTTTTTTTAATCATACGAAGTGACAAATATTTAATAACTGAAACAGTTGCCCAGATGTTTTTATTTTTCCACAATACTGTACTTTACTTTAAATAAAGTCTGCTCAGCACCCATTTAAATACATAATATTAAACATAATACTTTAGTATTTAGTTTTAGTGGGAAGCCTGCAATCTAGGTATGCACAAGGTATTTAGAGAATATTCAACAGCTTTTATTATTCTAACATCACAAACAGATAGTCTGAAGCAATTGTGACATAATGTGCCTTTTATAAAGGGCCTTGACGTATCTCTTTTTACAGATCTTTTTACATTATTAAACAGTGTATTTGTAATTCATCTGTAGTCATATTGCTTTTTTGGTATATGCTATTTAAAGGGAGCTAAGCAATGAGTCACTGCTAGTTGTGTAAAGCCTGCAACCTTGAAAGATAGATGACATTCAAGACCAACGTTTCATCTGCCTGACTTCTGTTTGACACTTACCTGACATAAATTCATATAGAACCTTAATAAACTCTCTTAGGTACTGCTTAAGTTATGAAACATGCCACATCTGTACATACACCGATCAGCCATAACATTAAAACCACCTCCTTGTTTCTACACACACTGTACATTTTATCAGCTCCACTTACCATATAGAAGCACTTTGTAGTTCTTCAATTACTGAATGTAGTCCATCTGTTTCTCTACATGCTTTGTTAGCCCCTTTAATGCTGTTCTTCAATGGTCAGGACTCTCCCAGGACCACTACAGAGCAGGTATTATTTAGGTGGTGGGTCATTCTCAGCACTGCAGTGACACTGACATGGTGGTGGTGTGTTAGTGTGTGTTGTGCTGGTATGAGTGGATAAGACACAGCAGCGTCATGTCTGCTGGAGTTTTTAAACACCTCACTGTCCCTGCTGGACTGAGAATAGTCCACCAACCAAAAATATCCAGCCAACAGCACCCTGTGGGCAGCGTCCTGTGACCACTGATGAAGGTCTAGAAGATGACCAACTTAACAGCAGCAATAGATGAGCCATCGTCTCTGACTTTACATCTACAATGTGGACAAACTAGGTAGGAGTGTCTAATAGAGTGGACAGTGAGTGGACACAGTATTTAAAAACTCCAGCAGCGCTGTTGTGTCTGATCCACTCATACCAGCACAACACACACTGACACACCACCACCATGTCATTGTCACTGCAGTGCTGAGAATCATCCGCCACCTAAATAATACCTGCTCTGTAGTGGTCCTGTGGGGGTCCCGACCACTGAATAGGCTAAAAAAGTATGTAGAGAAACAGATGGACTACAGTCAGTGATTGTAGAACTACAAAGTGCTTCTACATGGTAAGTGGAGCTGATAAAATGGACAGTGAGTGTAAAAACAAGGAGGTGGTTTTAATGTTATGGCTGATCAGTGTGTTATAACAGAAGACATAGTGCTGTTTTATTTTCCAAGGGAAGTAGTGCTTATAATTGAGGAACATAAAAAACATTATTATATTCCTATTATTAGGAATTTTTATCTAAATATATTTACTTTAATTATTGGTTGTTTTTTCAGAGTAATCAGACCCTTTACTTTCTAGAAGCCCAGCCTTTCACAGCAGAGAACTTGTTTTAGCAAAGTGTTTCTTTCCTCACTTTATCACAGCCTCTTATTTAGCATGCTTTATGCTATCTGAAAAACCTGTCAGGAGTTGGATAGAACACACTTGAGACAGGCAAACCTTAATTTCCACTAAACTCAAAACATGATTTAAAAATCCTTCTTAAATGAATGATTCTGATTTTATATTTAGACTTTAGTACTAAGTAGTCGTCACACTGCAAAAGCAGGGATCATGATGGTGCAGCTGGTAGTGTGGGTGCTGCAAAGCAATATGGGTCCGCATTCAATTCTCACCTCTAGTCACTGTCTGTGATGACCTCTGAGAGTGTTGGCTGAAACCATCTGATGAATTCGGGGTATGCACCCAGGGTTTCCTGGTGGAACCAGACTGGCCTTGATGCTGACTAGAATGAAGATGAAACATAAATGGAAAAAAAACTATGAGGGTGGCAAAGTGGGTAGCACTGTTGCCTCACAGCAAAAATGTCCTGGGTTTGATTCCCTGACCCGGTGGAGAACGTCTTTTCGGTGTGGAGTTTGCATGTTCGCCCTGTATTCATGGGAGCTTCCTCTGGCCCTGTGCATACAGTGACCCTGTGCTTTGACCCATTCAGTTTGGAGGAACTCCAGTGCCATGCACAGAGCCCTAATTTTTAAGTTAAACTAGAATGTTGATTGATAGCCAGAACTTTACCACAACTTTACCACCTGAAAAGCGAAGACGTGTATATTTGTAACAGGTGGTGGGTTCAAATATTTATAAATGCGTTTAATAAATAAGTTTTTGGAATGGGATGTCCAACAACCTCATGGTCAGTTGCCTTTCAGCCATATAGTGTAGATCAGAGGTCCCCAACCTTTTTTTTTCACCACAGACCCGATTTCATATAAGATATAATTTTACGGACCGGCGAGGGAGTAACTATAGAATGGAAAATCAGTGAATCCTGAGCTTTTTTTTCACTGTAATGAGATGCTGCTCCCACCTAGTGGTGATTGGAGATAGTAATACCCGAAATGTTTTGAAAATTGAATTGTAGCAATCTGTAATTATTTATACTTTCTGTGCAGCCCGGCAATAAATGACCTACGGACCGGTACCGGTCCGCAGCCCGGTGGTTGGGGACCACTGGTGTAGATCTTTAGTTGTACTAGAAATGTTTAGTTGTACTTTATTTGTATTTGTCTTTTTCCCACTATCTGTTTTCTGTCACTCTCTTTTACACACACACACACACACACACACACACACACACACACACACACACACACACACACACACACAGTATACTTCTGTCTATATTTAGAATGTTAATTAACTTTGTTCCCTCTTCCACTGGGACTTCCTGCTGGTTCTTCTGTTTGTCACTTCCAGGCTTCCTTACTTTCAATCAACATTTTTTCTCATCTCCCTCCTCGTCCCCCTGGTATACTTGTTCTCATTTATTAATTTGTGCACCCTTGTGTTTAAATCAGATGTAATGGGTAGTTAATCAGCATTCAAAGCCGATCTGGTCACTTTTACACTATAGCATGTGGAGAGTTTGATGAGTGGTTGCTAGGCAATAGTGTTATCACCATCTGTTGACTTCTTGGTACACAGAGAACTCCACCTCTGTGGTGTTAATGTGTGTTTGTGTGGAAAGGGCACATAGATCACCTCTGCTTTCTTAGGTGTCAGAGAAAATAAATAAGCACAAAAATGCATATTCATTTCAGAACAGTTTTTTTGGCTTTATTTTTTGCTTTTTTTATTATTTGTACAGTCAAGCCGAAAAGTCTGCACACCCCTTTCACCTTCTCTACGTTTTATTACATTACAGACTCATTCTATAATAGACTGAGTTTATTTTTTGTCACAAAATTCTGCACAAAATAGCCCACAATGACAATTATTAAAAATCTAAATGTAAAATATCATATGCACACCCTTTGATATAACAAAGTGAGCTGAGGTGCATTTTGTTTTCGCTGATACTGCTTGATATGTCTATATAAGGTCCCACAGTGCATATCAGAGCAAACTCCAAGCCACGGGGTCAAAGGAATTATCTGTAGATGTCAGAAACATGATTGTGTCAAGGCATAGATCTGGAGAAGGGTACAGAAAAATTGTTGCAGCTTTACATGTGTACTCTAGTACATGTATGCTTATTCGATGTACAGCACTTTGGTCAACGTAAGTTGTTTTAAGAGTGCTTTATAAATAAAATTTACTTACTTACTTACTTACTTACTTACATGTCCCAAAGAGCACAGTGGCCTCCATCATTCATAAATGGAAGAAGTTTGGAACCACCAAAAATCTTCCTAGACCTGGCCGCCCGGCCAAACTGAGCGATCAGGGAAGACAGGTCTTGGCCAGGAAGGTGAGCAGGAAGCAGGGTCACTCTGACAGAGCTCCAGCGTATTCTTGTGGAGATGGGAGAACCAGAATATCATCAGAATATCAACCATCCAGGCAGCACTCCATAAATCACGCCTTTATGGTAGAGTGGCCAGACTGAAGCCCCTCCTCAGTAAAAGGCACATGACAGCCCGCTTGGAGTCTCAAATTATGAGAAACAAGATTCTCTGGTCTGATTAAACCAAAATTGAACTTTTTGTCCTGAATACCAAGCGTCACGTCTGGAGGAAATCAGACACCGCTCATCACCTGGATAATGCCATCCTTACAGTGAAGCATGGCGGTGGCAGCATCATGATGTGGGGATGTTTTTCAGCAGGGGGACTGGGGTGACTAGTCCTGATAGAGAGAAAGATGAATGCAGCTAACTACACCGAGATCCTTAAAGAAAACCTGCTCCAGAGCGCTCTGGATTGGGTTGAAGGTTTACCTTCCAACATGACAACGACCCGAAGCACACAGCCAAGAGAACAAAGGAGTGGCTTTGGAGAAAATCTGTGAAAGTCCTTGAGTGGCCCAGCCAGAGCCCAGACCTGAATCCAATCGAACATCTGTAGAAGGAGCTGAAAATGGCTGTGTACCGACACTCCCCATCCAACCTGACAGAGCTTGCAAGGATATGCCAAAAGGAATGGGCAAAAATGTCCAGAAACAAGTGTGCCAAGCTCGTAGCTTCTTTCCCAAGACACCTTGAAGCTGTAATACTGCCAAAGGGGCTAAGGGTGTGTATTATAGAATGAACCTGTAACGTAATAAAATGTGGAGAAGGTGAAAGGGGTGTGCAGACTTTACGGCTTGACTGTACATTCCTACAGTCAGGGTTCACACATATTTTAATCAGAATATTTATATAACTTTTCTATTATGTTTTCATGCCTTTAAATTGAAATTTCAAGAACAAAGCACTTATTAAAGTGTTTAATATTTATTATATATTTTTTTTGTTTTCATGGAAAAGTGACCTTAAACAGTGTACAATAAAATAATACATTAAAATAATACATTAATTATTATTAATAATTTATTTATTAATTCTTTTATCACCGCTTTATCATTGGGCGGAAGGCAGGAAACATCCTGAACCTGTCAGCAGTCCATCACGGGGCAGACACTCACACTCACACATTTACACTCACACTTATGGTAATTTTTAGTTGCCTCACTTAGTCTGACTGCATGTCTTTGGACTGTGAGAGGAAACAGTAGCACCCAGAAGAAACCCCATACGGACACAGGGACAGTGGCGATTTCTCTAAGACTGCAAGGGAAGCTCAGCTTCCCCTAAAATGTCAAATATTAAATGGTCAAATATATACAGTTGTGTTAACATTTCATTGACTACAAATGCGTTAGAACACGTTCATCTCGAAGACGAGTTCGTTCAGAATCAGCTACTTATCACAAATCGACTGACTCGATTTTGTTAACTCCCGGAGCGTCAATTCATTTGCCCGTAGAAGCTGAGTGTCTATTCACTTCAATGGGACTGCATGGAAAAGTTTTTTTCATTGCTTCGAAACTCATTCGATTGGATAAATGCCATGATTTTGTCCCGCCCCCGGACGCTGAGCATCTCTGGAGGTGAATGGAGCTGTGGGCGGGTCTGGACGCTGAGCTTCTGCAAGATGATTGGAGGATCAGTCGAAAGGCTGAATCCCGTTTTGATTGACAGCTATTTTGAGATCTACACGTCACTTAATCACTGGGAGATTCAGTCCCATCGCGGATTTTGTGAGTGAAATCGAAAGACAAACTGCAACCCATTTCTTGGTATTTGCTTGGTGAAATTACTTGACCATTTCCATTGTGTAAATAAAACACACTCATAGTATTTGTTTCAGGACACTGGTCAAGTCCCTGGAAAAGACGCCTACTTGGTACGATAGGATCACAGGCCATTTTCTTGAAAAGGAACGGAGGGCAGAATTTATGTATAAATAAATTGACAAATTTTATGACGTAAGCCGACAATGAGCTTCCCCTCTTTGAAAGACCAGCAGCCGCCACTGCACAGGGAGAACATGCAAACTCCAAACAGAAGGGATACTGTCTGCCTGACCAGGGAATCAAACCCAGGCCTTTCTTGGTGCACTATCCACTGTGCCACTGTCCTGCCCTAATGAATTCAAGTATCAATTACTTTAATTATATCAAATTATCATATTAAATTGCTTTCATTTTTACACTGCACCCAACGTTTAAGTTTGAACTTTTGATCTTACTTGTAAGTAACTTGAATGTGATAGCAATTTTAAAATCCCAGTGTTTTTTCATAGTTTTTAACTGTGTCTAAATAATTAAAACATTTTTCTTTGTTGAAAAATTACACATGTATTGTAAAAATATGCCAACATCTGTATGAACTGTATGGACTGTAATTGTAGGTTCAGTACCCATGTTGTTTGTTTTTTTTAAATTAAGCTCTTAGGTATGAATCTCAGCTCTGCTATCAGCCAGCCAGCCACCTACACATACACATGGCTGGCTGTGTGTCTCTAGAAGTAGGAAAATAGCTTAAATAGCTTTCTTTATTGCTCTTCCATTATGAACTCTGCTGAACAGTGAGTGCACCTGCATAGGGGCGGCTGATCACAGATAGCAGTGTGTGACTCTTCGCACTTGATACCACAGTCTGTGAGACCTTGCCCTCAGCAAGGTAAAAAGAAGCAATCAGCAGGTGCAAGCAGACAGCGAGACAGCCTTTCCACAATTATTGTCGTGGGTTGGGGCGAGGGGGCGGTCAATAAAAGATTGATCAAAAATGTAATCAATAATTATGTGTTGTTTAATTTATTAAGTAAATCCCTTAATATGATACTTGAGCCATAAAGCGTTTTAAACCTTGGTGTAAGATAGAGCAGAGCTGCAGTGGGGGTGAAGAGTCTATGTGACTGTGTGGGTGGGAAAGAGACAGGGACAGAGTCAGAGCGAAAGATGACAAGTGGGTGGTGAAGAAAGTATAGAGGCAGAAGAAATTACAAAGGGTCAGAGCTTTTACAGTAAATTAAATTTCTTGTTACTTGGTGGGACCTTTAACATGAAATGAATCATTAATGGCTAAGGACCAATGTGACTCTTAATAACATAATTACAAGCCCATTTTTTCTCTACATTGTATACTGTAGAATAAATACATCTTTTGGGGTTTGCTGTAAATTGTCACAAAACACATGGCATTTTTTAAATTGACAAAGCTACCTTATATAATGTCCATGTGAAAGGGATATGGATGGTTATACAGTATATTTATAGTGTGTGTTTGTGTGTGTATGGAACACTGTCGTTCTTACTGATTACCAATGCTTCTCTGCCACACAATTTACTTATGCTAATTCCCACCTTCTGGTCTGGATTACAGTGGGGCCAAAAAGTATTTAGTCAGCCACTGATTGTGCAAGTTCTCCTACTTAGAAAGATGAGAGAGGTCTGTAATTTTCATCATAGGTACACTTCAACTATGAGAGACAAAATAAGAAAAAAAAATTCAGGAAATCACATTGTAGGATTTTTAAAGAATTTATTTGTAAATTATGGTGGAAAATAAGTATTTGGTCACCCACAAACAAGCAAGATTTCTGGCTCTCACAGACCTGTAACTTCTTCTTTAAGAAGCTCTTCTGTCCTCCACTCGTTACCTGTATTTATGGCACCTGTTTGACCTTGTTATCTGTATAAAAGACACCTGTCCACAGCCTCAAACAGTCAGACTCCAAACTCAACCATGGCCAAGACCAAAAAGCTGTTGAAGGACACCAGGAAGAAAATTGTAGACCTGCACCAGGCTGGGAAGAGTGAATCTACAATAACAAGCAGGTTGGTGTGAATAAATCAACTGTGGGAGCAATTGTAAGAAAATGGAAGACATACAAGACCGTTGATAATCTTCCTCGATCTGGGGCCCCATGCAAGATCTCATCCCGTGGGGTCAAAATGATCATGAGAACGGTGAGCAAAAATCCCAGAACTACACGGAGGGACCTGATGAATGACCTGCAGAGAACTGGGACCAAAGTAACAAAGGCTACCATCAGTATACACACTACGCCGAGAGGGACTCAAATCCTGCAGTGCCAGGCGTGTCCCCCTGCTTAAGCCAGTACATGTCCAGGCCCGTCTGAAGTTTGCCAGAGAGCATACGGATGATCCAGAAGAGGATTGGGAGAATATCATGTGGTCAGATGAAACCAAAATGGAACTTTTTGGTAAAAACTCAACTCGTCGTGTTTGAAGGAAGAAGAATGCTGAGTTGCATCCCAAGAACACCATACCTACTGTGAAGCATGGGGGTGGAAACATCATGCTTTGGGGCTGTTTTTCTGCAAAGGGGACAGGACGACTGATCCGTGTTAAGGGAAGAATGAACGGGGCCATGTATCGTGAGATTTTAAGCCAAAACCTCCTTCCATCAGTGAGAGCATTGAAGATGGAACGTGGCTGGGTCTTCCAGCATGACAATGATCCCAAACACACCGCTCGGGCAACGAAGGAGTGGCTCCGTAAAAAGCATTTCAAGGTCCTGGAGTGGCCTAGCCAGTCTCCAGACCTCAACCCCATAGAACATTTGTGGAGGGAGTTGAAAGTCCGTGTTGCCCAGCGACAGCCCCAAAACATCACTGCTCTAGAGGAGATCTGCATGGAGGAATGGGCCAAAATACCAGCTACAGTGTGTGCAAACCTGGTGAAGACTTACAGGAAACGTTTGACCTCAATTGACCATTGCCAACAAAGGTTATGTTACAAAGTATTGAGTTGAACTTTTGTTATTGACCAAATACTTATTTTCCACCATAATTTACAAATACATTCTTTAAAAATCCTACAATGTGATTTCCTGGATTTTTTTTTCTCATTTTGTCTCTCATGGTTGAAGTGTACCTATGATGAAAATTACAGACCTCTCTCATCTTTCTAAGTAGGAGAACTTGCACAATCAGTGGCTGACTAAATACTTTTTGGCCCCACTGTATATCTTTGAAGATAATCTTGGTCTTGACGATGATAATGGTCTCTCAAGCCCTTTCAGAGTTATTATTGGCCTCTTGTTTGTTCTGCTGACTAATGTCTTTCCTACACAGGTAGTTGTAAATCTTAAGACCATTGTACTCTAGTCTTCACTTTGTCTTTGTCCTAAGCATATTTGGATCTAATCTTGACCAAATGTTTTACTTTCTCTGAAAAATATCAAGTGTTCAAAGTTTGGAATAACCTACACCTGATTGGTGATTCTGAAGTGAAGTCAAATCAAGTTTGTCTGTAAAGCCCTTTATACAGAGGACATTGTCTCAAAGCAAGACAGACAGACAGATAGACTATGCATGAGGTATAGTTTCAGTATAAAGATTGCATAGTTATTAAATTATTAAATAGTAAAGTGACGTGACAGATATTGCACAATGAGTAATTTTATTATTAAGTAATTTTATTATAAATTAATAATTTTATAATTTCTTTTTAGCTACTCTCGTATTTAGGGGTTGACACAGCAGCTCATTCTGGTCAGTCATACCTGACCATTCTACATTTACATTTTTGACATTTAGCAGACGCTTTTATTCAAATCGACTTACAATACTGTGACAGTATATTGTCCAAGCAATTGAAGGTTAAGGGCCTTGCTTAAGGGCCCAACAGTGGCCACCTGGCAGTGGTGGGGCTTGAACCGGTGACCTTTTGATTACTAGTCCAGTTCCTTAACCACTAGGCTACTGTACTGCTCTTCGTTCTGAAACCCTAAGTTCTGATGCCAAAAGCTTCCTGATGCAACCTTTCTCATTTTTATTCAGGCTTGAAACAGTGACAAGTGACACAATGCCAAGTGCACCTCTTAAATGCTAGGCTGTTTGCCAATCTGCCCCCCAAACATAGCCAAGCATGTCTGTGTAGACTCCTGACCAGCTGATAGTAACGCTAAGATTCAAACCCCAGATCTCAGCAATAGTAGGCTACTGTATTTTACCACTGAGACACCTAAAAGCTTAGCCTACGGCAAAAGTGGTGTGGAAGAACTCCCCAAATATTATAAGGAGAAAAACTTAAGAGGTATTAGTCCATATATGGACATCTTGGGTGGCATACAGAATAGTTGGATTAATTTAATAAGGAATAGCCAGTTGATAATAAATACATAAAAAAATAAATGATCACAAATCTGACTTCTGGAACAACGTGGTTGCACAAATGTGTTGTACCTTGACCCATCATTGCTTATAATATGTGTTTTTGACTGCTCAATATACGATTGTACATTGATCAGCCTTAAAATTAAAACCACCTCCTTGTTTCTACACTCACTGTCTATTTTATCAGTTCCACTTACCATAAAGAAGCACTTTGTAGTGTAGAAACAAGGAGGTGGTTTTAATGTTATGGCTGACTGTATATACAATGTGTAATATCTACAACCTGTAATGTAACACAAGAAAGAGCTTACTGTTTTAAGACAAATTACCACCATGAATTTGTCCTTCACATTTATATGTACAGAATGAAGTCTTCTAAAATGGCTATTTGCATTGAATATGCATATGCATTGTTGTACATCTACAAGTCAATTCATTGCTTTCTATTAAAATGTCATCAGTGTTTTTGGCTGTTTTACAATCATTAACTGTTTAAAATCCAGAGATGCAATTAAGACTCACTCTGTGAAACTAAACTCTGTGAAAGCCTAAAATAATCCTAATGACAATAGCTTACTTTTTTCACAAACACTTTTTCTAAGGATATGGCATTATGCGGGTAAAATGCAGAGGAATGCTACTGTCTGTCCGAACATCTGAGTCTCTTGCTGTCCTTAAAAAACCTTTTTACTAAACACTTAGGCTGACTTGTACTTATTTACTAACATTTTGTTCCATTCTTTTCCATAAAAAAAAAAAAAAAAAAAACACTTTGGTTCTAACAGGTTTTAGCAGATTTGTGTTCTTTGACTGTTGTTTTCCTAAATTTGAGAAATGAAATGTTCACTATAGAAGCACTTCTGTAAGTCGCTCTGGATAAGAGCGTCTGCTAAATGCTGAAAATGTAAATGTAAATGTATTTCAACAGAGAAAAGAAGATAGTTGGTTGATGAACCTAACATTTCTGTAAATTAGTTGGGTCCTCAGATGTACTGCTGGTGACTTATAGTGACATATGCTTTATGGAGCATCTACTAAGGTATATGCAGGTTTAAGGCAGTATACTATGAATACTTGATACTTACAAGACAGAGCTGATACTTATTCCTGGAGATCAATCTCCAACCCAAGACCTAGTCATCTCTGTTGATGACTTTTAGATCAGACCATCTGACAAGGTCCTGGATAACTGTCCTTCTCTCCGAATGTAGCCAACATGACAAGATGGTGCCAGTTCCTTATCTACAACATCATGAAGATTCGTCCATTTCTCTCTATGGAGGCTACTCAGATTGTTCTCCAATCACTCGTAATCTCTCGGCTGGACTACTGCAACTCCCTCCTGGCTGGTGCAACCATGTTCACTATTAAACCCCTGCAACTTATTTATAATGCAGCTACTCGCCTTGTTTTCAACCAACCTAAACACTGCTACATCACCCCACTGCTGCGTTCTCTTCACTGGCTTTCTGTAGCTGCCGACATTCAGTTCAAAACAATGATGCTCGCCTACAAAGCCAAAAATGGACCAGCTCCAAGCTACCTTAAAGAACTCATAAAACCCCGCTCTGTACTTCGAAACCTCCAAGCCACTAGTCTCACTCGCCTTGATCCTCCGCCCAGAACTCGAGAAAGACAAGCATCATGGTTCTTCTCTGTACTTGCACCCAAGTGGTGGAACGAGCTTCCATTGTCTGTCCAAAAATCCGAGTCTCTCACTGTCTTCAACTTACTTTTACTAACCTGGGTTTTAGCAGATTTGTGTTCTTGGACTGATGTCTACTTAAACTAGACTAGGGAAATATTACTGTGGAAGCACTTCTGTAAGTCGCTCTGGATAAGAGCATCTGCTAAATGCTTAAAAATTACATGAAAATTAAATACTAAAACAATAATTATGGCATAAAATCATCTTTTGTGGCTGGTTATTCATGTCAGTATTGTTATTGGTATTTTCTAAATGGCCAGACAAGGTCAGAGTATATGAATGTTTAACAATGACCCAACCGGGTTATTGATCTCATGATAATGAGAATTGAATGAGTAGAATAAATATCAGGCCTTTTTAACTGCAGTGCACACACATTTAAGCAATTATGCCAATATCTTAGTATTTAGCACATAGAACCCAGACTGTGATAACTTAAAATTATCTAAGCATCAACTAGTGAATAAAGACCACCAACATTTAAGTGTTTACATAGAATAAGAAAATAAAATTTTTTTATATTGCTTAATGTAATGTCATAAATACACTTGAATAAGCAATTTACACAGAACAGAACAACACAAAATGTAAAAAATTGTAATAATAACACTGCACTAGTCTATAGATAGCAGCTAAACGATACACTACATGGACAAAGTATTGAGACATCCCAATTATTGAAGGCATGTGTTTCATCCACAACAGATGTAATCAATAAATTACAACCCCTGGCAAAAATTATGGAATCACCACTCTTGGAAGATGTTCTTTCAATTGTTTAATTTTGTAGAAAAAAAAGAAATCACAGACATGCCACAAAACTATCATTTCTCAAACTGCCAACCCTCTGGCATTAAGAAACAATAAAAAAAGAAACAAATATAATAGTTGTGGTCAGTCACAATTGCTTTTTTTTTAGATCAAGTAGAGGAAAAAAATGGAATCACTCAAATCTGAGGAAAAAATTATGGAATCATTAGAAAACACTGCACCATTATTACTTTGTTGCACCACCTCTGGCTTTTATAATGGTTTAAACTCTATGATGCATGGAGTTAACTAATGACAAACAGTATTCTTCATCAATCTGCCTTCAACTGTCTCTTGCTGTTGCCAGATCAGCTTTGCAGGTTGGAACCTTGTCATTGACCATTTTCTTCAATTTCCACCAGAGATTTTCAAATGGATTGAGATCCGGACTATTTGCAGGCCATGCCATTGACATTATATGTTTTCTTGAAGGAAAGTTTTCACGTCCTTTGCCCTATGGCAAGATGCATTATCATCTTGAAAAATGAAGTCATCATCACCAAACATCCTTTCAACTGATGGAATAAGAAAAGCGTCCAAAATTTCAATGTGGACTTTGGCATTTATTGAAGACCATCTCCCCTGTGCCTTTACCCGACATGCAGGCCCATATCATCAACAACTGTGGAAATTAACATGTTTTCTTTAGGCAGTTATCTTCATAAATTTCATTGGACAGACACCAAACAAAAGTTCCAGCATCATCACCTTGCCCAATGCAGATTCGCGATTCATCACTGAAGATCACTTTTATCCAGTCACCCACAGTCCACGATTGCTTTTCTTTAGACTACTTTAACCTTGTTCTTTTCTTTTTAGGTGTTAATGGTGGCTTTTGTTTGGCTTTTCTGTATGTAAATTACATTTATTTTAGGTGATTTCTTACAGTTCAGTCACAGACATTGACTCCACTTTCCGGCCACTTGTTTCTCATTTGTTTTGTTGTGCATTTTCTGTTTTCAAGACATATTGCTTTGTTTTCTATCTTGATGCTTTGATGTCTTACTTGGTCTACCAGTATGCTTCCCTTTTACAACCTTCCCATTTTGTTTGTACTTGGTCCAGATTTTAAACACAGCTTACTGGGAACAACCAACATCTTTTGCGACATTCCACAATGATTTATCTTCTTGAAGGAGTTTTATAATCCTCTCATTTGTTTCAACTGACATATCTTGTGTTGGAACCATGATTCATGACAATCTGCTTTGTGCAACAGCTCTCCGAGGTGTAAGCACTCTTTTTAAACTGAAGAATAATTAGCAAATCTAATCTGCTGCAGATGTTTTGTTTTTAAACTGCAAATTACAGAGTGATTCCATAATTTTTTCCTCAGATTTGAGTGATTCCATATTTTTTTCCTCTACTTGATCTAAAAAAAGCAATTGTGACTGACCACAACTATTATATTTGTTTCTTTTTTTTATTGTTTCTTAATGCCAGAAGGTTGACATTTTGAAAAATGATAGTTTTGTGGCATGTCTGTGATTTATTTTTTTTCTACAAAATTAAACAATTGACAGAACATCTTCCAAGAGTGGTGATTCCATAATTTTTGCCAGGGGTTGTATAATAAGGAAATTATATGCTTTTAACTACCGGGGGGCAGGTGCACTGGGGCCCATGGGTTGGGGGGGCCCTCCACGACATGAACTCAACCACTCACCCCAATTGGCTGCACTCGCCAGGTCGTTATTATTATATTACAATATTGTAGCGGCAATATGTGAGTGACATTCAGCTCAACCAATCAGAATGCAGCACCCGGTTTATACATGTGCATTTGGACCTTCTGCAGTTAGTTAGTTCTGTATATGAGACTCGCCGTATGGCCCCAGGATTGAGGTTCGGCTGCTGGAGCTAGGCAGTCTAAAGTGTTGTAACACTTATTGAAGTCCTGACTAAACAGTTAAAGTGAATTCTACCTTGTTGCCTTTACTCCCACACCTCCACCACCGCACGGAGCACGTTAAGTAAAATATTAAAATAACTAAAAGACAATAAAATATCAGAATACGTGTAATCAAAGTATACAGTGAGTGCACAGCAAGGGATTTTGGGAATCTGTGTAACCTGCTTAACGTTACTAGACCAATATATATAATAATAATAATATATATGTGTGTGTATATATTATAATTTTTTTTGCACTTGTGCCCATGAGCTCCTAGTTACGCCACTGAGAAACAGTTTAGGGAGGACACTTTGATGTTATAGCATGGCTGTGCCCCTGTGCACACAGCAAAGTCTATAAAGACATTAAGAAAGGCTTAGTTTGAAGAAACTCCAGTGGTCTGCACAGAGCCCTGACCTCAGTTCCACACATCTTTGGAATGAACTGGAACATTAAATGAGGCTTTCTTGACCAACATCTGCCACCTGAGTGTTGTTCGGAAGAATTATAATCTATAAAATGTCCTAAGCAAATTAAAACAATAGTGCCAGTAATAAATTAGCATGTGACCTAAATGAACTTTGCCCATAGGTGTGACTAAGTGAATTGGTGACTGTTTAATGCCCTGTGCCTTTTCCAGGACGTATTTCCACCTTGCACTCAGTATTTCCATGTGGAAACTGAACCCACCAGAATCACAATCAGAATAAAGCAGCTAGAGGCATTTAAAAGCAAATTAAATGTATTAAGACTTATTCCAGAAACTGTAGTCTTAAAAATCAGGAGTGTTAAAATGCCATTAGGAACACATGAATTTGTTTGTAAGAAATCACCACAAATACAAAAAGAAAGATGAATGAACTGAATTCAAGAAACACAAGTAGACACTATAATTAGTAAGCAGTAGGCAGAGGTTCCATCTGCTCTAAAGTCCCAAAAGACAAACAAAAAGGGAGAAAATAGAAAGAAAGAAGATGAGGTGTGTGTGTGTGTGTGTGTGTGTGTGTGTGTGTGTGTGTGTGTGTGTGTGTGTGTGTGTGTTAATTAGGACTATAGCAGATGTTGCACAGTGTGACCATATAAATAAAAGTCCAACAGAAAACTGACAGCTGTGACATCACAACTTCTTCAGGTTCACCCACCCACACACACACACACACACACACAGTCTTTCACCTTCTTGCTGACACACTACAAGCCCTGTTTCTCAGTTTAATCATATGTTTAAAAAGGCATGATAACAGCAGTTCTCATTTTTCTTTTTATAACTCTTGCATTTTCATGTCCTCTGTCTCTTCATTTTGCACTTCAACACATTCTAAGTTTTGTCTATCCAGTCTATTGGTGAGCACACATCTGCTCCAACTGTGAGAGTAGCTTAAATTTAGCTGTGATGTAATGGAAGAAATAACACATCATTCAAACTGCAATCTCGTTCACTATCAGATGCAATAATATGTAGCATTGACAAAAAATACTGAGGAACCAAAGGTATTCGGGGAAAAAGAGCTTATGGTGACAGGTGCTAAGATAATACAGTGTTTTTCCACTGACTATTTATTACTCTCTGGGCATAGCAGATTTGAAAATTTTTGTCTAAAGACAGAAATGATAAAAAACGTCTGTGTTTTATTTGTATATAGAATATAACAGATCAGCAGTCTTTACATAAGTCTCTGTTTTATTTAGTGGAAGCATATTTTGAATTACTCTCATCGTCTTCACAATGTGTAAATATCTAATACTCACACCTATAAGCAGCACAGTGGGTTTGTGAGGACCTGGATTTGATCATTATAAAGTATGTATGGTAGATTAACCACCTTACAAAAACATGTAGTTTATTGGCTAATCACAATTTTGAGTTTCTTTTTTTTTTTTTTTTTTTCTCCCACTTTCAGCGCATCAAATTTCTGCCCGTCAATCATCCTCTCACTAATGCTGGTCCCTGCTCCGACACGTGCACAGCCATCGAACATCTTATCACCTACACTTGACGAGTGCAGTGCAGTACAGCGCTGTGTACGGAGAGCCACACCCTCTACCGCACTCCTTTCCCATCTCCGTGCAGGCGCCACCAACCAGCCAGCAGAGGACGTAATCACACTAGTCTGAGAGAGAGTCCCAATCCGGCTTAATCCCACCCCTTATCTGAACAACAGGCCAATTGTTCATGTGGCCGCTTAGCCGGCAGGCAGAGCTGAGATTCGATACGATGTATTCGAGATCTCAGTTCTGGTGAACAGTGTATGCTTTACCGCTGCGCCACCTGAGCAGCATTTTGAGTTTCTTATTGTGGCTTTTTTTTTATTAATAATGTACATACAGCAAATTGATTTATTAATTTGCTGGTGTAAAAAAGTCTATGATAGAAGTTAACTTTGTGACATGGCCTAATTTTCCTGTTAGTAGCTATAATTGACTGTAGCTATTTTCCCCATGTAGCAGTCATGTAGTAGTATGTGAGGCAACTAGCCATGTTTAATAATAGTAGGGGCAGAATACTGCCCTCATCTAATACTCACAAAACATATTTATTGATATAAATATATATGCAGAGCCTGGGGGTTCATGACTTTGTTTAGTTATGCTGTAATAATTAGGGGTGCCGGAGTCTAAAGCTACTCTCAGTACATTTACTCTTAACGATTTCACATTGTAACTACATCTTCTGTTGTTTTACCCCGAAGTGGTTCTGATGGAAACCTGTTTAACCTCTTGAGGTTAAAGACAAGTTGAGACTGCAGTGCCAACAATGCTGCTCCTACTAGATGGGATGAAAACCTGGCGTGTTTGCACCAAAATGTCCAGAACTTACAATGGACTTTATCACAGACTGGACTGAACAATGAAGAACTCCGATTATTTATTTATTAATTTTATTTAATTTTTTTGCTAGTTATAACTTTCACTTCAATTTAATTTTGTGTTTGTATGATTTGTTTAAATCCTACTTATTTAAAGTATCTTCCAGGCCACCCAAGGAGGATGGGCCCCTGCTGAGTCTGGTTCCTCTTAAGGTTTCTTCTTGTATATTTAAGGGAGTTTTTCCTTGCCACTGTTGCCCTCGGCTTGCTCAATGGGGTTTTTTGGTCTGTTGGTCCTGGATTTTGTAACGTTGCTTTGAGACAATGTCCATTGTAAAAAGCACTATATAAATAAATTTTCCCAAGGGCAGGTGTAGCCTATAGGTTAAGGTACTGGATTACTAATCAAAAGGTCACTGGTTCAAGCCCCACCACTGCCAGGTTGTCACTATTGGGTCCTTGAACAAGGCCCTTAACCCTCAATTGCTTAGACAGTAATGTAAGTCGCTTTGGACAAAAGCATCTGCTAATTGCCGAAAATGTAAATGTAGGAATAGGAGGGTCAGATGGGTCATCATCTAATTGCTGAAGGAAAAAAATTTGACTCCGACAGTCTGATAAAGGCACTGGCACAAAGTAAATTGAAGTTGAAGCTGTGTGAGAGCTTGATGTTAGAATCAGTTTTATTCCATAAATATCAGTGTTTGCTATATATTTCCTGTTTGGCTTGCCATAATACATGCATAATACGTGCAGCCGGGGGGGAAGGGGGGTGGATGTGAGGAGGGTTGCAACAGGAATAGCATCCGGTGTAAAACTGTGCCAGATCAGGTATGTGGATCTGCTTTGTGCCGTTTTCAAATCACTGCCTTCTGATTTAGTTAAATGTTTACATGTTTCTATGTTTTTAGAATTGGGTTTGGCATCTTAATTATAGATATTTTATAATAGAACAGAAAGAGACATCAGTTTGTATGTTGTTTTATGTAGTTAAGCTAAGCTTTCTGGGCACTTGTAGTTAAGCAGCTTGTCCCACACTGTCTAAGTGTGCTTAAATATCTCAGCTCTTGTAACCTAAGTAAATAAACTTGATGAAATGTAACAGGACTCTAATGTTATTTTAAGGCACTTAGAAGTCTGGCACTCTGAATCCTGCTGTGGTTATCAAGTGCAAATTGCTTTAGTACGAGCCTAGAGAGTTCCACTTAAATTCACTGATGCCGCTTTTATCCCATTCATTAAAACACTGAAGTGACACTCTCAAAATAGAATGAAAATCAAACCTAGTTTATGCAGGTTACGTCACGCTGCAGTCACGCGCCTCTCACCTACATCCCCATCCTCCAGACTCTCTCTTTCCACTGTCAGACACACAACGATTATTGTATGTTTTCTCTTTAATTGCATTTAACACTGTTTAATGTGGTGAGAAAAAATTAGAACAATGGATAATCATTGGCTGTCTGACTGCTGTGTGTTTATAAATGTGTTTGGTTTAAATAGTAACACTAATTCACCCACTTCTGTCAGACACTATGCTGGTGTTTTTGATACTAAGCACGATGCGGAGCTTATACGATTATTCAAACAAAAGATGAAACACAGTAGAAAAGCTGCTGGCTTAATATAATGTCTATTTTTATTCTGTGCCTAGGCTGCAATGACATCAATGCAATGAAGTGAGTAACAATGACCTATTTACTTGCATTTCTTTAAGTAACTTTTAAAAACATTTTTTTTTATAAAACTTAGGTATATGTACCCGAGATATAATACCTCTATCATTCAAACTGCATGAATAGTGAAGATTACTGCTTGCGATGGGCAGGATTCGGTAAAAAGACATATCTTTGTCTACAATAAATATTACGAGGATTCTGCTTTCTGTTTTCTTTTGTCTGTACTAAGATGCAGTTGGTGGAATTTTCCAGTTACATCCTGGACTAGGCAGAATTTCATATATACAATGTTCTATTACTATTTTGCAGGTCGTGAACAGATAGGAAAATCATGTATAAGGTAACCAACCTATTAATCTTAAAGTAAAATGAGAAATGTACCTTCTGTGTGATGTAAAACATATGTGACTTTTAAAATAACTGGTTTCCGTTTACATATATTTATTGTTTTTTGTCACTGAATGAGTAATCAGCATTGTTTCCGCTTGACACATTACTGTTCTACTCCTAATTAAGTAGCATCTTTTGTATTTTCTCAAGTCTTTTTAAGTATGCAAACATAACGTAATGGAAATTTGTATATTACTGTTATATAATGTAGTTTATTACTTAAATGTTAATGTTAAATGTTACTTTATTTCTGTTCTTTTTGAGGTATTTCTATTTTACTCAAGCAAAAAAATTTTAGTCCATGTGTGGCAAGACGGTAGAGCTAAGTCAACTACGCCATACAAGGAATTTACTCCCAGAGAACATCCACTTAACCCATAGGTCACACAGGGATATTATACAGAGCGGACAGCACAGACACCAGTTGATTAAAAATGCAAGTCTGGTGTCCAGGTGGCGCAGCGGGATATTCCGCTAGCACATCAGCCCAGAGTTTCTGAACTCCTTGGTTCGAAACTCGGAGTTGCCACCGGTCGGCTGGGCGCCATCTGGCAGGCATAATTGGCAGTGCCTGCAGCAGATACTAATAGGCCACCGTATCTGCAGGGTGGGGGCCGGACTATGTGTCGGTGGGTGGGTCTTCATACGCTGTGTAAGGACCCTGATTGGCGGAAGAGATGCCTGTGCAGAAAGCAGTGGCGAGAAGAGGAGGGCTTTACACGTGTTGGAAGAGGTGTGTACAGCAACGTGCTCTCTCTTCCTATATCAAGACAAAGGGACAAATAAAAATAAAAAAAATTTAAAGGTCTACTAACCCACAATCCAAGATACTTTAATACTTAATTTTACTCAAGTATGTGTACTGGGGACTTTATATTATTATTAAGGAATTCTGCCAATGAATAAAATATGGGGTCTTGTGGACGTTTAACCATGTTCATTACCCACAGAGACTCACAGACACTCATTAGCAGTCATGGCTCTAGGCATTAAACATTTAAGCTCTCATTTAGATGAAGATTGCACAGAAAGAGGAACTAACTGTGAGAACAAATTATATTGTTGTGCTTCTCTCCTTCTTAAATTAAAAATGTATGTCTTGAAGCAGTGAAACTATGGTCTAAAGAGACATTACTTTCTGTATCCATTTACTTTCATCTAATTAAGAAACAAAGCTATACAACAATCATGTACACCGATCAACCATAACATTAAAACCACCTCCTTGTTTCTACACTCACGGTCCATTTTATCAGCTCCACTTACCATATAGGAGCACTTTGTAGTACTGACTGTAATCCATCTGTTTCTCTGCATGCTTTGTTAGCCCCCTTTCATGCTGTTCTTTAGGACTCTCCCAGGACCACTACACAGCAGGTTTTATTTAGGTGGTGGGTCATTCTCAGCACTGCAGTGACACTGACATGGTGGTGGTGTGTTAGTGTGTGTTGTGCTGGTATGAGTGGGTAAGACACAGCAGTGCTGATGGAGTTTTAAACACCTCACTGTCACTGCTGGACTGAGAATAGTCCACCAACCAAAAATATCCAGCCAACAGTGCCCCATGGGCAGCGTTCTGTGTCCACTGATGAAGGTCTAGATGTTCAACTCAAACAGCAGCAATAGATGAGTGATCGTCTCTGACTTTACATCTACAAGGTGGACCAACTAGGTAGGAGTGTCTCATAGAGTGGACAGTGAGTGGACACAGTATTTAAAAAGTCTAGCAGCAGGAAAACCGTCTCTGTAGCTGCCACATGCTCTCCAAACAGAAGATAAAAACAAGCAGGTGGAAGGCAAAATGGAACCAATCAACTCAAGGAGGGATTTTTAGCAGCTCTAGTAAATGTGTGTTACAGAAGTGGCTTTGAAGTGAACACCAAGAGGAGTGCCTGAATTAGTTTGGTTTAGCTTCCTTAAAAATCACAGATGTTTAAATGGTATTCAAAAAGGAGTCTCAAACCTAAACCATTCCTAAACCAGAAAGTTCATTCTGTTCTATGCTTAGTGTGGCCAGACGTCCGGTTTTAGGCCGGACAGTCCGGCTTTTCAGCTGCCAGTCCTCCATTCACGCAACGCTAGGACGGACACTTAAAAATCCTCCTATTGGAGTGAACTGGTTTCATTTTTGATCAATATTATTTACCATTGGCTCAGGTACATGTCAGAACAAATGCTGTGTATTTCATTGGTTTAATAGCCTCATTTGACTCCTTATAGAGCTACCACTGGCCAATCGGAGAAGGTCCGCCCTCTAAATGCTAGTCTGTGATTGGGTGGTTGAATTTCGCCCGCCCTCTCTGTCCTGTAAACACCGCTACCTGAGTCAATCACTCAGCTCTCATGATCAGGAACGCGGTGAAAATGCCAAAAAGTAAACTTAAATATATAGAGTAGACAACATTTAGTGAGTAAAACAGTAATTTGTTATAGAATTCTTGCTTAAATTGGTCAAAAACTCTGTTATATGGGTTCTGGATTCATTCTGTGTGTTGCAGTATCATGTTTTCCTGTTCCTAATATGACGTCCGTCTTTTTGGTGTAATGTCCTCCTTTTTGTTACTATGAATCTGGCCACCCTATCTATGCTTCAAATATGTATTTATTCATTTATTCAGGTTAATTAACATTTTTATTTTAATCAAAGTTAGAGTGAATCCAGAGACTTTCCTGGGAACATTGACCTTAAGGTGTCAGTCTAGCACAAGCTAACAGCTAGCAGTAATTCAGACTAACCACTTAATCTATAGGCATTTTTTAAAAAATGGAAGAAGCTCCCATAGAAATCTGTTCAAACACCCTTCACAAAGACCGGAACTGGAGCTCAAGTTGAAACTCAAGACTTGTTTTATCCAACTATAAATATTGCAAAAAATATATAATATAAAAAATGATTACACATGCATTTATAAAAATGTATACAGACATGTTTGTTGTAAAGGAACATTGCCAAAAAGTGTCTATAAATAAAGAATACATTTTATTATGCCAAACCAAAAGAAATACCAAACATTTAACAATTATTTAAAGTTAACCTAATATGTAGGCAACACTACTGTTTTTAATTACTTTGTTCACTACTTCTGAGGTATATTACTATTGTAGAAACTGACTACCGTGATCCTGATCAGAATAAAGCAGTGCTAAAAATAGTAAAAATGAAATACTAATACCTGTTTTATGTAACAGGGCTGGTGTGCCTCGCTTCTGGGGCAATTCACTCTCCAAGGGCAGTTCCCATGTGAGGCCCTACAAGCACAACAGAATGCTGACATTTGGTGTTAGCAAAAATTGTAGAAAATCAAGCAGTCCAACATCACGGCTGCTCAGAAATGCAGGTATGCCAGCCAAAAAGCTGGCGAAGAGTACAGTGAGAAACCGCGGTATATAGAAAACCTTCCACGTGAAATGAATTAATGCTTATGAGGCACAGGTGACTGTCAATCAAGAGAGATTGACAGATCACATGCAACTGGACCTCATATCCCACAAGGCAGGTGGTTGTCAACTAATGATAAGTTCACACTTCACGTTTTTCCAACGTCGTCAGCTCGCTGTACAGTTCACCTTACACAACTGGATCTCTTCTAATCGGGAGTCTTTCAAGTCAGTGTGGCTTTCACACTACACGACTGATCGGCGATAGGGGGTTTCACAATACACGAATCGCAGGCGAGCTTCTCTGGTCTCCCAAACTACGTTTTGTCATGAAAACAAACGCGAGAAGTGAAGAGGAGTTTAATGATACCACGTTCAAAAATGCACATCAACAAGTAGCGAGCGATCAAAGTTTGTGCGCTGATGTGCAGCGTAAAATCAAAGACAAAAATAAATGAATCAGAGTGGATTTGGCAACACGACCAGCAGGGATTGTTCTGTTCTGTAGTGAGTTGGAGGTTAATACATATTTTTTGTAATGCAGTGTTGGTATTATGTTTTGGCACATATTGTAAATAAAATATTGTAAAGCTTGTGTGTGTGCCGATGTATCTCTCCCCCCCCCCCATTTTCTCCTGCTGTGGCGCATACAATTTCTACCCGTCAATCATCCTCTCACTAATGCTGGTCCCTGCTCCTGAGTGGGGAGGACGAGGCTGCTCCACGCCCCTCCGACACGTGCACAGCAATCGAACATCTTCCTACACTTCCTACAATGCAATGAAAACAAGAATCTGTGATTTGTTTATTCTCTTAAATCTGTACTTAACTGACAAAAGTAGAAAGAAAATATTTCCAAAGTTTTCTGCACACTCTTGCTTGACACAAAGCTTCAGCTGCTTAACAGTCTACAGTTGCCTTTGTGTGATTCTCTTCTTCATGATGTGCCATACATTTTCAATAGGAGACATCTGGACTGCAAGCATGTAAGTTAAACAATACAGCACTCTTTGTCTATGCAGGAAGATGCTTGGCATTGTCTTGCTGAAAAAAAATTAAGGACTTCCTTATAAAAGATGTCGCCTTTATGGCAACATCTGTCTCTCTAAAATCCCAATATACTCCTCTGCGTATGCTATCTCAGTGGTACATTAACACATATGGAGGTCACCCATGCTGTGAGTGCTGATGCACCCACAACACCATGAAGGAGATGTTGGATTTTGCACCTTTTGCTGGTAACAGTCTGGATTCTTATTATCCTTGTCCTTGGCATGGAGAACACAACTGCCTGATATCTTCTAAAACAAGCTGAAACATGTACTTATCTGACCACTGTCTTTCAGTCCCTCTGAGATGAGCTTTGGCCGAGAGAACTTAGTAACATTTCTAAACAGACTTGAAGTATGGCTTTTCTCTTATGTTTTGCCCCTGTCCAAGCTTTTTTGATTGGTCAGCCCAAACATTTAACATAATGTTTTGCACTTTTGTCAGTTAAATAAAGATTTAAGAGAACTAACAAATCACATGAACTGTCACTTGAACAGGTTTGTACAACCCCAAATCAGAAAAAGTTGGGACAGTATGGAAAATGCAAATAATAAAAACACAGAGTTTCTTACATTTACTTTGACTTTTATTTCATTACAGACAGGATGAACCTGAGATATTTCATGTTTTATCTGCTCAACTTCATTTCATTTATTAATAAACATCCATTCCTGCATTTCAGGCCTGCAACACATTCCAAAAAGGTTGGGACAGTAAAGCATTTTCCACTTTGTAATGTTGCCATTCCTTTTCACCACACTTAAAAGACGTTTTGGCACCGAGGAGACCAAGTGATTTAGTGTTTCAGCTTTTATTTTGTCCCATTCTTCCTGCAAACACGTCTTAAGATGTGCAACAGTACGGGGTCGTCATTGTCACATTTTTTGTTTCAAAATTCTCCACACATTCTCTATTGAGGGCCTGTGGTAGCCTAGTGGGTAGGGCTTTGGCTATCAACCGGAAGATTGGCGGTTCAAATCCAGGCTCTGCTATGTAGCCACTGTTGGGTCCTTGAGCAAGGCCCTTAACCCTGTCTGCTCCAGGGGCGCCGTAAGTTGGCTGACCCTGCGCTCTGACCCCAGCTTCCAACACCAGCTGGGATATGCGAAGAAAGAATTTCATTGTACTGTACATCTGTATATGTATATATGACAAATAAAGGATATCTTTCTTTCTTTCTTTCTCTATTGGGGACAGGTCAGGACTGCAGGCAGGCCAGTCCAGTACCCGTACCCTCTTCTTCCGCAGCCATGCCTTTGTAATGTGTGCAGCATGTGGTTTTGCATTGTCTTGTTGAAAAATGCATGTCCCTGGAAGAGACGACGTCTTGAAGGCAGAATATGTTGCTCTAAGATCTAAGTTCTCTAAGATGTACTTTTTAACATTAATGCTGCCATCACAGAAGTGTAAATTACCTTTGCCAAGGGAGGGCACTGACACAGCCCCATACCATGACAGATCCTAGATTTTGGACTTATTGCTGATAACAGTCTGGATGGTGGTCTTTGGTCCGGAGCACACAGCTTTCGTTTTTTTCAAAAAAGACCTGGACTGCTAATTCATCTGACCACAATACATGTTTCCACTGTGTGATGGTCCATCCTAGATGCCTCTGAGCCCAGAGAAGTTGACGCCACTTCTGGACATGGTTAACATAAGGCTTCTTTTTTGCACAGTAAAGTTTTAAGTGGCATTTGTGCATGTAACTCTGTATTGTAGTACTTGACAAAAGTTTGCCAAAGTAATTCCTCACCCATGTGATTATATCAGCTATTGTTGAGTGGTGGTTCTTGATGCAGTGCCGTCTGAGGGATTGAAGATCACAGGCGTTCAGCTTAAGCTTGCGCCCTTGGCCTTTGCACACTGAAATTCCTCCTAATTCCTTGAATCGTTAATTGATATTACACACTGTAGAGGGAGAAATATGCAAATCCCTTCCAATTCTTCTTTGAGGTACATTGTTTTTAAACATTTCAATAATTTCCGCATGCATTTTTTGACATTATCATCAGAGACTCAGCCTTTCCTGGATGCTGCTTTTGTACCAAACCATGATTACAATCACCTGTTGACATCACCTGTTTGGAATCACATCATTATTTAGTTTTTTTCACCTTATTACTAGCCCTAAATTTCCCCCGTCCCAACTTTTTTTGGAATGTTTTGCAGGCCTGAAATGCTGGAATGTATGTATAGTAACAAATGAAATGAAGTTGAGCAGATAAAACATGAAATATCTTGGGTTCAAACTATCTGCAATCCAATAAAAGTCAAAGTGAATGTAAGGAACTGTAAATGTTTGGGGTTGTAGTATTTGTGCACTATGTGGTCAAATGTGTGTAAACACCTTTGAAATGGGATCTTGGTGAACATCCCATTTCAAAAATATGGGCATTATTATGAAGGTAACCTCCCTCTTTTTTTCTTTTCTATGATTTTGATTGTGTCAGTGGGACATTCAGTCAAAATACCATTTGCGAGGTTACAAATAAGGCACTGATAATATTTTATATACTTGAATATGTACACCTGTTATCAATGGATGTGGTTAAAGTGCACAAATTTAATGATTAGCAGGGGTGTCTACATACTTTTGGCCATATAGTGTATTTGTGTTCTTGCAATTCGCCTCAGTAAAAAAAGCCTCAGTGAATGTTTTAAGTGCCTCTGTGCTAGATGAAAGGAAGCCATACAAGTGTTGTAGTTTATGCTGACCATGTTTAACAATAAAGTGTTTTAAGCCTTTTGGAGATAGCAGTACAAAGGTACCACCAACAGCTAGGATTTGCATTCAGGGTGCCTGCTCTGCCACATAGTTTCAATGATCAGGGGTCTTTGAGGCCACATTCATATTGGAAAAGAAGAATCTTAGGTACCCTTTATACATACCAAGTGGCTACCACTTTGCATTTACTTGTTTGTTTCTGGCACTTAGCATTTTCCTCTAGCCAGTCTAAATTGCTTAAAAATAATAAAAAATGCAGAGAATAGAACAACGTTTTTGCTTGTGTTTAGTCATAATTAATGATTTATTAATTATGGGTATTAATTAATTTCTTAAATTAATTTCGGGTAATCCTATTACTGCTGAGATTCATGGTTTGATTCCTAAATGGAGCTATCAGCCAGTCAGATGTCTACAAACAAACATAAGTTACTGCATGTTTAGCAAGTTGTGTGCGCAAGGGAGTGTGCTAATGCAGTGCGCTCAGTCATTCCAGGGCAGCTGGACCCACCATGACCCTAACCAGGATAAAGCTGTGGTAAAACATGAAAATAATTCAATTTCTTAACCACTTATCCAATTAGGGTCGCAGGGGGGTTCTGGAGCCTATCCCAGCTTTTCAATGGGTGCAAGGCACACAGTAACACCCTGGACGGGGCGCCAATCTATTGCAAGGCAGACACACATACACACACACACACACACACACACACACACACACATTCACCTATAGGGCAATTCAGTGTCTCCAATTAACCTGACTGCATGTTTTTGGACTGTGGGAGGAAACCGGAGCTCCTGAAGGAAACCCATGCAGACATACAAACTCCACACAGAAAGTGTCACTGCAGTGCTGAGAATGATCCACCACCCAAATAATACCTACTCTGTGGTATGGGGGTATGGTACACCTGTGGGGGTCCTGACCATTGAAGAACAGGGTTAAAGCAGGCTAAAAAGGTATGTAGAGAGACAGATGGACTACAGTCAGTAATTGTAGAACTACAAAGTGCTTGTATATGGTAAGTGGAGCTGATACAATAGACAGTGAGTGTAGAAACAAGGAGGTGGTCATAATGGTATAGCTGATCGGTGTATACTTTTGTATTTTAATAATACATAAACTCAAGACAGGGAATAATAGTGGCACAGCAGGTAGTGTAAGTGCCACACATCATCAGGGTCCTAGGGACCTGTATTAGGAGTTTGGAATTTTTCCCTATGTCCCTGTGGATTTCCTCTGTGTACTCCGGTGTCCTTTCACCTCCCAAACTCTTCAATTTTGATTGCTCTAAACTGATCAAAGGTGTGAGTGAATGAGTGAGTGTGTGAAACCATTCATAAACTGGTGCACTGTCCAGAGTGTATTCCTGTATCCTGGGTGGTGCTGGACCCACTGAAAATGAATAAATTACTCAAATCGAAAACAGTGAAATACAGGAAAGAACACCATTTAGACAGATGCTCTGGTTGGGTTCCTCACAAGCACAGATTCACATGGCAGGATTCAATCAGGTCATAAGGCATCGTCCATCAATGCCACACCCGGAGACTCACTGTCCTCCTGGACCCCGTTGCCAAGCAACATGGGCTGATTGGGTTTAGATAGAAGAAACAGCGAGTGTAGAGAAAGACTGAGGCTTTAGAGGATCCTCCTTTTATCATGATACCCTCACCTGTTACCAATTCACCTGCTTTAAAATAAAATGGAATGAAATGCTTCAAAACTGTGTAACTTGAATATTGTATAAACTTTTAATGTGCTCATTTCAAATTCAAAGATTACTTATATTTTAAAAGTACAATCAGGTTGGTCAGCCAAAACATCTTTGTTGGATTTTTTTGTCTATTAGATTAAGATTCGAGTGTATTAACAAATCACTGATACTTGTTTGAATATCATTTTGCAAAATGTCCCAACGTTTCTGGAAATTGGGTGTGTGTGATGTTTGCATGGGGTTGAATGTTCAGTGAGATGGCAATCATTTAGGGTTTTTCTAATTTCAGTTATGCAACAAAACAACGTTCTGCACTAAAGTGGATTGGCCTAGTTAAAGTCCTGACTTGATCCTACTGAGATGCTGTGGCAGGACCTCAAATAGACAGTGGACATGTTTAACAGACTTTCAACTTGGCTAAATTAAAGCAAGTTGTTGCTGCTAAAAGAAGCATAATGGATCTAAATCCATGTAGGAAAACAAATATAAAAAATAAGAATATCAGGAGGAGGACAGATACACTATGTACAGTATGTATGTATAAATGTATGTATATATTCTGTGTGTTTGCTGGTAAAGGTCAGGGTTGCAGTGTTGCAGTGACATATTACTTAATAACTTTAACTGATTATGACAGCCACTAAAAGGTTCTTCTAAACTCCTGGGGTGTCCATACAACATAACACTCAAAACGGAGTCATATCAATGTAGGCATTATTTAGGGGTGGCAGAAGTACAAAAATTCCTCACACAAGTAAAAGTACAAATCTGCATTGAAAATACAGTTGAAGTCAAATGTTTTTTATACTTGTGACTATGTGCATTACTCACACAACTGTATAGAATGTTATTAAATTAACAATTCTATTCTCAAAAGACCAGGCATTTAAATTTAAACTTTAACATTGGTTGGTACTTCTCATCCAAATTTTTTTGTTTTATTTATTGTAATTGAAGTATATAACTCTTAATAAGTGGGAATTACAGTAAGAGACTGAGAAGTTTGTAAAATGATCAACCTCGTAAAGTGGGAATGTGCTGTGATTTTTACATTGTGTTCCTCAGAAAAGGCTTAACCCAAACTTTAAAAGTAGCCATCAAAATGTCAAATTTAGAATTAGTATATACAGCTTCGGAAAAAATTAACATACAACTTTTCTGGTTTTACTATTAGGGCGGCACAGTGGCTTAGTGGGTAGCACTGTACAGCAAAAAGGTCCTGGGTTAGATCCCCAGGTAGAGCGGTTTGGGTCCTTTCTGGGTGGAGTTTGCATATTCGAGCTCTAAAACATATTTTTCCGTGTCCACATGGGTTTAAATAATGTTTTTAGAGCTTGAATAATATAAATTGATAAAGGAAACAAGTTCATATTTACTGTTAGGGAAAAATACTTTAACTTCAGGAACAAATAAATTTGGTGGAATAACTTCCACCCCTTGGCATGCTCTCCACCTTTTGGGTAATTTTATGCCACACCTGGCTCAAAATTCAAGCATCTTGGCTTTGTTTGATGGCATGTGATCATCCATCTTCCTCTTGATCACATTCCAGACATGTTACTGTATGTTTGAAGATCAGGCTGGCCATGAAAGGGTGTTAGTATTGTTCCTTTATACACACCTTGGTTGACCTGGCTATGTGACATGGAGCATTGTACTGCTGAATTAGACAATCTTCATATTTGGGTAACATTAAGCACAGAACAGGACAGTGGCGTAACTAGGAGCTCATGGGCCCCAGTGCAAAAAAAAAATTGGGGCCCCCTCAACAAATTTCATATATATATTTATATGCTGCATTTGTTGTGGAGGGCCCCCACCTGCCATGGTCCCCAGTGCACCTGACCCCCCTCTGTAGTTACGCCCCTGGAACAGGAGGTAACCTTGTATGTGGCTTGATTCATGTGTCCTTTAGTAATACGTCTTTCTGTTCTGGCTAACCATTGGACAACCAGGTGTTGGGTCTTCTTTCAGTGACATTAAGATGAGATGGCCATCATCTTGGGAGTCTTGTTTGCCCTCTGTCGATCTGTAGCTTTGTTGCCCCAGTATCTGCTACTTGATCTTATTTGATATTTTGAGCTGCTATCTTTGATATTTTAAGGGTTGAAGCAACATGATGCTCAGTGAATCCCTTTGCCAGTAAAGACAGATTGTTGCTTTTTTTACTCTTTTAGCATGGGAATGAGATAGATGAGGATGGTGATGTAGGATAGCTATATTTTTCCTCAAATAAGATTTGGTTCAGGTGATTTAATCAGTACCACATTAAATAGAACAGAGAGTGTGCTTGTGTTGGAATTCAACAGATACAATAAAGTTAATTATTCAAATGTTACATGTTGTATTTGTACTGTTTTAGGTAAATACAGGTCAAATACAGGGAATCACAAATAACTGCTGTCTGTTTTAATTAACATGAACATTTTGCTATTGTTCTAAGCCATACCTATGCATATGCATATAGTCTTCTTCATAGAATGGTTTACTTCCCATCTATAGTTGCATTTCAAAGGTCCTTCAAGATTCCACATACTAGGTGCTACTAGGTGGAATCTGGACTCTCTGTAAAACTGTTTTTTTTTTTGCTTAATACATGTTAAAAGTGCTATAAAACAAATCAAATTCACAGTTTAATTAAATGCATTGACGTTTCAGAAAACTGTGTCCTTGCAGCATTGTGACAGCAGTTTTGGAAGGGCTCTATTCTATTTTCGCAAGTTTGAACTGCCATGATTGAGACACACTCAAAAATGAATGGCTGGTGCAGAAGAATTAAGACCTCTGGAATGAATAAGCCTCTTGAATGACTGAAAACAGGTTTATTGGCCAACATCAGTGCGCGACCTTATTCAAGAGTAAAAGTCATGTTAGCTGTTTTGTAATATTTTGACTAAAAACCATGTTTGTGAAAAATGGCAAACAAAAACTGGGAAGAGTGGCAGCAAAGTGTCTGTATTATGCATACTTAGATTTAGATTTATAGGATACTTAGATTTAGGTTCTTCCTATAGATAACGACACAGAGACGTTACTAGTCCATACAGTAAAATTCTGTTTTTGTGCCCTTTATATAAGTAGTTTTGAAAAGTATTTTAGTACCATTAAGTGGCATTACACAGTCTTTCCTGTTCTTTAAATGCTCTTCTCGGCTAAATGCATGTCAAGCAAAGCCACCATGCTCCAAAATCAAGTTAAATATTCTTACAGAACACTGGAGGCTATTAAAGCATCTAAGAGGGAACAAACCCTATATTATTGTCTATGGATTGGGATTTGGTGTTTGGTTGTTGGGTGTACACAAGAATTTAAAGTATAAACATGAATCAGTTTAAGGTGAATTGTGCTAATATATTTTGTTATTTCTGTAAATACATTAATTTATGATAATACTTTTTAAAATCTAATCTTGCATAGTACTTTCATAGTAATCATGGAGTCACTTTACAGTAGTCCAATGCCATGGTCATTCTGCATCCTGCATGTTTAAGCTGAGCCAAAATTCTACCCAATAAATGAAATAATGTGTCCTGGTAAGTTGCATTTTGCTTTTGCCTTATTTGTTGTAAAATGTTTTTGTATTATACCTAAATACAGTGGTACCTTGTAACTCAACGTCCCCTAAACTGAAAATCTTTGAAACTCGACGCCCTTCGTCAAGAAATTTGTACCCTTAAACTCAATGTTTCCCCTAAACTTAATGTGTTCTTTTTTTTTTTTTTTTTTTTAAATGAACAGTCGCTTTTGTTCAGCGCTCAGCTTTAGCGGTGCGGTAAAACGTCATCAAAGTGTGCATATGAGACGAAACTGCATTTGTGTGGAATAGCCTTCAGATTCACTCTGAAAGCATTCACATGTATCTGTGTTTAGCTGGATTTTCCTTCTGTTTCACTTTTAATTATTTATTTGGGTTATTTTCAGTGTATAAGTGTCAAAAACAACCACATTATTTTACATTAGCCTAAAATATATATCAAATATATATTTTATATAAGTCCACGGGACCATGGAACGCATTAACAGGTTTCACATACATCCTTAGGGGAAAAATACATTGAAACTCAACTCAAGGTACCACTGTATTGTATTTAAATTGTAATGTATTTAAATTTGGACCACTAGAGGCACTCCACTTTACAATACCACCCTCATGTTGATTTATGTCTCGTAATTATTATCGTTTGTCTTGCTTATCTCTAAAGGAAAGCGGTAAGTGAATTTCATCCATATGTTTTTAAATGTATTTAGATCTTTTAAATAAGTTAGGTTGTGTTTCCTGCTGCAATTGATGGTTTGTCATTTCTTCACATAAACATGATTCACTTTGCAAATGAGTCGCATTATTTCTTTTTCAAATTTAAAATTCATGAATTGCCTTTGATAAGTTTCAAAGATTAGACAAAATGTTATTGGTTATAAAAATTTATTCATACAAATCTTACAACACCTTATTTTTTGACATTTATAGAGGTGACCTCTTTTAGGTTTCCATGTCTTTTTATAATTCTATTCATCTACACAAGATATATGTTAGTTTATTTAAGATTCATCTAGTAAGGCTTAAGGCGATCTGAAAAGTTACACAGCATGAAGTTCAGGTGTGAGTGCGTGCCCTGTGATTTCTACTTGGCTATTTCTCACACACTATGCATAGTGAAGTTAAAACAAAGAACAGGAAATGGTGCACGAGTTCAAACAAAACAGGACGGGGCCAGGTGACAACTTAACAAAAGTCATGTGATCCAGTAAAATGGAAAGGATGTGAGCAGGTGATGTGCAGCATTGGAGGGCCACTAACGTGCCATCTGAGATTGGCGGCCTTTTTTAAAGTCGAAGCAAAGGCACCCGAGCTGCAAGCTGCCCTCCTGTGTCACAAAGCCTGTAGGAGAATGCATAATTAAACAAACATTGATTTCACACTCACATTCCCTCTCTCACTTCAAACGTTCACACAGTCACTGAAGTTTGGATTTGCTTAGGTGTCCTTCCAGAGATATTTGTTCTAGTTTTTCTATAGTCTATTTTTGCCTTGCTTTTTATAGATTTTATGACATGAGTAGGGTTGGGCAGTAGTTAAATAGTATTTTTTTTTTTTTTTTGAAAATACACTATACAAATGGTAATCATTTGTAATCAGTCCTATACAAATTTTTTACAAGACATCAAAAAAAGGTTAACAAAAGGCAGCAACAACAAATACAAATCTGTAAACCCATAGAAAGCCATAAATAGTGTTTAACCTTTATTGCATTATTTTAAAATGTCTTGTTTAACACCTTAGTTAATGTATATAACATTAATTTATTCATATATTGTTACAGTACTGGAAACCTTATATCCACCCACCACTGAGATAGTATGTTATGTGCTTCTTATGGGCATTTAATTTACTTTTAATAATAATTAAATGTTTTTGTAGACACTGGATTCAATATTCAACTATATATACTTTTAGAATGCATTCGACCCAACCCTGTACATGAGCAAGGGTATTTATACACATGCAGCTGTAAAACTCTTTGTAAAGTGATAAGCATTTGTAACTAAATAGATACTATAAGCAAGAGGTACCCAGAATCCCAACACATTTAGCACCTTGGCAGTTTAAAGCAGCACAGTGAAGATGCAGGTAGAAATGAAGAGGGCATTAACAAAAGTAGATTTCAGGGACAGTTTGTTCAGGAATAAGAGACTTTAATCTATCAATCTAGTTGTACCCAGTGAGTCTTTGGAACAGGAGAGAGAAATATAAGAACATAATGAAATAGAAAAATCCTCGATCGAATCCCATTTACAATCATACATACACATCAGCTATAAAGGCTATTTTAATAAATAGAGTACATCTCCCTCAAGCTTAGACAGTGGGGTGAAGAAACACAGTTAGTAAGAATGACATAAGGAGTCTGTACCTGCTTTTACAGTCTCTGTATTATAATAGTGTTCTGAAGAGTGTTGAACGTCATAAAGAATAGCAAAGTGTTATTTTAGGAGCGAACGGCTGAAGTGAGAAGATGTGGTGGAAAGTAAATCTAATTGTCAAAGAGGGTGTAGCAGGTGAGGAAGGAAAGGAGTTTGGCTTGTGAAATTTTAGCGAAAGACGGCAGAGGGAAATAACGTCACAGGAGAACAGAGGGAGGAGTAGGAGGCACTTCTCCAAAAAGTAAAGGGCTACTGAAGCGGAGCCACGGAACTCACCAGGAGATCTGGAGGGAACTGCATCAGCCAGTTCCTCATAAATGCCTCAAACTCATCCCCATCCGGGAGCTTCCCAAAGTCTATGCCTTGTAGGTATTGGTGCAAATCTAAGTCTTCAGGGCTGTTGTGAATAAAGAACACTACACGCTTAATTTCAAATAACGAAGAGCAGTAACATTCAGTGCAATGATTGTCTTTAGGACAATTTATTTACACATACTCATCAGGTCAAGTTGATAGATTTAAAGACAAGGTATTGGAAGCATACCGTTCAAGTGTGCATACATTTTCTTAACGTCTAAAAAATAAAGAAAGAAATATAGACTATGTTTTGGTCAGACTAAATGATTGGTCCACATCGAAAGGTTTGTGCACTCAGTGCTTCAGTACAAAAAAAGAAAGAAAACAGTGTCATTTATCAAAATATTCATTTCAACCTCTTTCCTCCATACATAAAATACATGTTTTAAAAGAAACATCAGTCACACTTCATCTCAACACTCCTGACTGCACAGAACAAGGTGGATTAAGCGGCTTTGTGTATTTCATTCATTTTGAGTGCGCTACCAATAGGCGAACCGTCGTCCTTTGGTTCTAACTCTCTGTCTATACCTTTTGCCGAGGACCGCGGCCAGATATTTCCGCACGGCCATTTGCTTCCGATAGCGGCTGTAGCTGTCTGTGAACACCCCGTCTGAATGGCGCTTAGCCAGTGTGTCTGCTTCCTCTGTAGTACTGCCTCCTCTGTGAGAATGATATAGAAAGATACAACAGAAGAAGAGCAACAGAAAAAGTGCATTTAGCATTTAAAATATCATATTCTTTAATACTAAATATTATGACAGCTTAGTACGACAGTACATGAGATTAAAGAGTAGCTATAAGGCTACATTCAAAATGTTACATTATTACATTATTACTACATTATTAAATAGTTTGTCCCAAAACGAACTTTTGCTGTTTAGAATTAAACAAACTGATAACAAAATACAGTTGTGAGGGTTGTAGAAAATTATAGTAATGACATTGTTGGGCAATGGTGGTTATAATATATATACACTGATCAGCCATAACATTAAAACCATCTCCTTGTTTCTACACTCACTGTCCATTTTATCAGCTCCACTTACCATATAGAAGCACTTTGTAGTTCTACAATTACTAACTGTAGTTCATCTGTTTCTCTGCATGCTTTTTTTTAGCCAGTATCACCCTGTTCTTCAATGGTCAGGACCCCCACAGGACCACCACAGTGTAGGAATTATTTAGGTGGTGGATCATTCTCAGCACTGCAGTGACACTGACATGGTGGTGGTGTGTTAGTGTGTGTTGTGCTTGTATGAGTGATCCACCACCCAAATAATACCTACTCTGTGGTGGTCCTGGGAGTCCTGACCATTGAAGAACAGCATGAAAGGGGGCTAACAAAGCATGCAGAGAAACAGATGGACTACAGTCAGTAATTGTAGAACTAGAAAGTGCTTCTATATGGTAAGTGGAGCTGATAAAATGGACAGTGAGTGTAGAAACAAGGAGGTGGTTATAATGTTATGGCATATATGATCAGTGTATATAATCACCAAAAAGTTTTCATGTCCTGACATGTGTCTTTATTAAAAAAATGAACTTATTAAATATCTATCACTCTATTTATTAATAAATGTACAAATTACCCCCTCAATCCCAAGCTTTTTAACAGCTTTGTTTTATTATTTTAACTCTGTAAACTACTTCTTAGGTGCGGTGCAATTAGAAGGTGGTGTCCAGCGCAGGTTAAGTGATTAGTTATGGTCTTATTATATTGGATGTTAATTTCAAAAGGATTGCCAGCACACATAGTGT